>NW_026000077.1:232493-320829 GCF_001458135.2 Marmota marmota marmota
GGGGTTCAGGGGAGCTGCTGGAAGGGGCTGTGGGAGGAAGGTCAGAGAACCCCAGGGAGGGCAGTACAGGGTGAAGCAAGGCAACCAGGCAGGTCCTCACAACCGTCGCCTCCTTTGACTTGCTGGAGCTCTTTATTACATCTTGATCAAATGAAAGGAGTCGTGCAGTTCTTTTTATAGATATCCTTTTAACCAGATGCAGTGGTGTATGCCTGTGATCCCAGCAACTTGGGAGACTGAGGCAGGAAGATCACATTTAGAGAGATCCTCTCTCAACATAAAAAATAAAAAGGAGGGGTGCGGATATAGCTCAGTGGTAGAGCACTTGCTTAGCATGCGCAAGGCCCTGAGTTCAATCCCCAGCATGACAAAAAATAAAAACAAAAAGAAAATAAAAAAGACTGGGGGTGTAACTCAATGGTAGGGTGTTTGCCTGGCATCCACAAGGCTCTGGGTTCAATTCCTAGTACCTAAATAAATTAATATCATTTTAGATGTGCAACTCTGTGAGGTAAAGCTGAAATAGATCTTAGAAAACAAAGTCCTACTCCTCTTTTAACAGATGACAACAAAGAGGAACAGATGTAGTAACAAAGAAGCAAAATCTGAACTCCTGCCCAGCACCAGCCAGCACCAGCCCTACCCCACGTGTGTGTGTGTGTGTGTGTGTGTGTGTGTGTGTGAAAAAAGACAGTGTGTGCACACACTCGTATTTTCCTAGGCTACCTCCCTTAAAAATCATGCTAAGACGAGTCATGCCTTTCTCAAAGTCAGGTGCCATGCTTGAGACATGCTAAGGGCATGCTAAGAACATTCCACTCTCCTGGCTCTCTGGGCCTGACACAATGCTGCACGTCATCTAACCTACCTCAGACACTCCGTGGATCCTTGGTGCAGCCCTAGGATATACCTTATGGTTTTCATGACATCTGTTTTTTGCAGGTAAGGAAACTGACAATAAGCAAGGCTAAGTAAGTAGCTTGCCCGACCCGACATTGCGCTGCCGGCCCGGGGCAGAGCCAGCCTTGATGTTGGGCACTCACTCTATGTTAACGACTGCTGTGTTACTGGGGAGCAGCTCGTGTAATCCAACTGCAACCTTGAGGGCTGGGTTTTGCTCTTTTCTGCAGATGCATAGCAGAGGGTGAGAGTTTAGAATTTCAAATTCAACGGAAAACAGCTGAGAGCTCTTCTCTGATGGAGGGAATCGCTAGAGTGAAACCTACTTCTTGATCCAGACTCAAACATGGCCAGAATTTTCTAAGCATCACATGGATGTTTCCTGTGGAGGGGACATAGACGGTCTGTTCCTGCCTGGTTTCACAGGGACCACTCAACCAGGACTCCCACCTGCTAAGCAGTCAGCCTGGGTTCCTCGTGCCTTGGACAGGAAGCACCAGTTTCCTCATCTGTACCCTGCTGGGCCTCAGCCCTGCTTGTCTGATGAGCCAGAGAGAAACCTAGGAGATGGGGAGATTTGGGGGCTTCCTGTTCCCACCGTGGGGACTCTGTTGGTCTCCTTCTAGCGATAACAAAAGAGGAGTTCTCTGCCAGAAGCTAACTGTCTCTTATGCCAAAGGCCACGGGCACTGGCTGTCCCAGGCAATCGTTGCCTCCAGCTGCACTTGGGACACTCCCCTGTGGGCTGAGAACCAGAGGAAGGCAGAGGCGGCCACGCGGAGTGCTGAGAAAGCCTCTGAACAGGGGCTCGTTGCCTGGGCAGTCTCAGAAGTCACAGTGGCGTCAACTCATCTCCCCTGCTCTACCGCGGTGGGTGGAGGCGGTGGGGCTGTCGCTGTGATTCATCTGAGACACAATTTGAGGATGCTGGTGGTGCACCCGGCCGGACACGCTCCCCCGGAACTCCGCCAGCCTAGGGACGCCAGAGGGAGGGTGTCCCTGCAGAGCCTAGGAGTCAGCATAGCCTGAGTCCAGAAAGGGGAGCTCCCTGGAGGGTCGGCTGGGTGACGCCACAGTGGCATTCCACCATTAATCTTGATGCTGCAGGTTGGGCCACTTGAGTGACCGGTTTGGCTGTCCCCCCACTCTGAGGCCAGGACCTGGGCCTGAGGCTGGGAGTCCTCTGCACAGTCCTCTCATGTCATAGAGTTTGAGCACTACCTGTCAGGACAGTGCCCTGGGTCCTCTCCTCAGTCATGCCCCTGCTGTCCATATGCAGGCAGCCTGTCCTCCCCGGGGCTGGACAGACTGTGCCTCTGCTGGAATTGGCCTACGGAGGAAGTTGCTCTCAGGGCATTTGAGAAAGGGGAGTGGGAGGGGAGCCAAAAGGAAGTCACAAAGATCAGCTTAAAAATAACCCCCTCCCTGTCAATCATGAGGAGGAGCTTGCAGAGGAGCCAAGTTCCGCTGGGGATGGCTTGGCTTAGGACGATGTCAGAAGGGCCTCAAGGCAATCAGCAGCCGCTGCACTTGGAGCCTACCCCAAGCTCTTATCAGCCTAGGCAAGCCCCTGCCCAAAGCCTGCTCTCCTCAGAGACTTCCGCCCCAGCCGGCATCTGTTTCCTTTCCTATATTTAAACAACCGGGTAAGTGAACTTGCGAGAGCATTTCTTTTTTAATCTTTTTTTTATTTTTTTTTAGTTGTTGATGGATCTTTATTTTATTTATTTATATGTGGTGCTGAGACTTGAACCCAGTGCCCTACACATGCTAGGCAAGCGTTCTACCGCTGAGCCACAGCCCCAGCCCTTGAGAGAGCATCTCTGCCTGAGAAGAACAGGGCCTGCCACAGAACACACGGGGCAAACAGTGACTCTGGGGCCTTGTGGCTCTTCTGCAGTTTCTGGTGGCCGAGTGGGGCACATGGGTCCCAAGAAGACCTCAAAGACCCATAATTCTGTGCAATAAGCAGCAAAACTAAACAATGCAAGAGCCCAAGGTAGATGGCGGGTGGGCGGGTGGCTGGGGAGGTCGTCCCAGATGCTGTCCCAATGTGAGCCCTGGGTGATGCCCTCTGACGCCTGCTGGGGTGAAGGGGGACCCTCAGGAAAACCAGAGATGCGGGCAGCAGCATCTTCTCACAGCCCCAGGCCTGAGCACTGGTGGACACCCTCTCTCCACAGAGCTCTCCTGGGTTCGTTCAGACCTCCTGGCCGTTTTGGGCACCATTCCCAACCTTGTCTGAACAGAGCTGTTTGATTAGAGAAAGTGACACCATCAGCCTAAGGCCTTTTCCTTGCTCCTTTGGCTCCTCGGTCCCAGGCTATTATGGTCCCATCTTGCCATCCACACCCTTGTGCGCGCACACACACACACACACACACACAAACACACACAAATAGCTTCATGAAACATTTGGTATGGGTGAGGGAACTTTCTAGAAGATCTATCCTCATGGAGCAGAAGTACCAATACTGAGTAACCTAAAAGTCAACAGCCCTTCTCTTAGGCCAGCAGGCGTTAGACATTACCCAGAAATGTTCTTTGTGAGTGGCCTTGTGCTGCCATGGCACAGCAGGGTGACGTCCTGGGATCCAGCAGCTGTCTTTGGACCACAGCAAGGGCTGCTCCTGTCTGTTTATCCTGCTCCCACGTCTCACCTCCACCTACCCCAGGCTGTTTGTCCCAGTCAAGACACAGAGACTTGGGTTTAAAATGGTCTTCCCTTTCTTAAATGTAGAAAACTCCCCAATAGTTGAATGTTTTGTTCTTTGGGAATTCACCCTGAGTTTCAGCCCGTGAGAACTCAGGCTGGAGTCACCAGGACCCGAAAGCCCGACTCTGCCACTTACTGGCTGTGTAGCCAAGGCAAGTTATTTGAAGTGCTGTGAGCTTACTTCTCAATCTGTAAAATGAGACTAAAGTATGTTCATAAAAGCCACCTCGAAGAGAAGGGGGGAGGAGTCAATGAGATAATATTTACAGACACCTGACCGGGAGCTCTTCGCGGGTCCTCAGCAGCTTGATGTGCTCTCCGTTGCTACCCATTCCTTCTTGGTTTGTGTTCCCCTTCTTACTCCACATCAGAAACTTCATAGCTTCTTATTAAGATCAGCATCCCGCTCAGCGGTTACTGCATGACTACTTCCCCTGTCATAACTGCACATATTGAGGACCAGCTGGTCAGTGCAGAATGGTCCTTTGTGTCCTAACACATTCCTAAGAGCCAGGTATCACTGTTATACCCATTTTACAGGTAAGCTGGCTGAGGTCAAAGGATTTGCCCAAGAATTCATGCGTGGTGAGTGGTAGAGCCGGGATTTGGACCGAGGCACTTTTAATTTCTTTGCTAGACCTGTGCTAACTGTTGAACAGACTGCAGGTACCGCTGTTAGGGACTTTTGGTGAACTTAACACAGTTAGGGTTAGCCCCCGGTTTTCCAGCATCTTGTTTTCAATCAGCCACATCGAACTGATCATTTGGTAATGAGACCCACCATTGATTCAGCACCTACCTAATTTATGCCAGACACTTTGCATACATTATCTCTTAAACCAGGGTTTCTCAGCTTCAGCTCCACAAGCATTTTGGATCGGATGATTCTTTTTTTGGTACCAGGGATTGAACCCAGGGGCACTTACCCACTGAGCCACATCTCCAGCCCTTTATTTTTCTATTTTATGCAGAGACAGAGTCTTGCTGAGTTGCTTTGGGCCTCACTAAGTTGCTGAGGCTGACTTTGAACTTGTGATCCTCCTGCCTCAGCCTCCCAAATTGTTGGGATTATGGCTGAATGCCACCACACCCAGCTGGATTGGATGATTCTTTGTCCTGAGGGGGCTCTTTTTGCACTATGGGATGTTCAGCAGCTTCCATGGCTTCCACCCACCAAATACAAATAACAACCCTCACCCTCAAATCAGGACAATAAAAAATGTCTCCAGATACTACCAAATGTTCTCCAGGGAGCAAAAATCACTCCCAGTTGAGAACTGCTTCTCTAAATGGGAAGTCTAATCTTCAGAGAGGTTAAGCAACTTTCCCAAGGTCACAAGGTACAAAAAAAATAGAATGTAAACCAAGGTTTGCCTAACACCGGGCCAAAATATTTTTCATGCTTTAGCTCCTAAGTAAAGGAGGTGTGAGGTCAGGCGCTGTGGCTCATGCCTGTAATCACAGCAACTCTGGAGGCTGAGGCAGGAGGATCATGAGTTCAAAGACAGCCTCAGCCAAGAACGAGGAGCTAAGCAACTTGGTGAGACCCTGTCTCTAAATAAAACACAAAATAGGGCTGGGGATGTGGCTCGGTGGTTGAGGGCCCCTGGTACCCCTCAAAAAAGAAAAAGAAGATGTGAGCTCAGTACTGAAATCTATCTGCCCAGAAGCAATAGTATCGACACATGCAGATTGCCCTTCCCCAAAACTGTTTAGAATTTCTGAATTCACAACTGCTGGCTGCTGCTTATCAGAGCCCAATCTAGATGTAAGATTTTCAGAGTGAAGTCAACTGTGACCCAGGCCACTCTGCCAAACCTAGAAATTCAAGCTCTCACTTACAATCCTGCCTGTGTCCCCCGAGTGTGCCTCGAGGTTTGATTTGAGCGTCCACTCCACTGGTCCTGGGATCACTGGGAAAGCCAAGGTCGTGGGGAGCAGCGGCAGCTCTTCCATTGCTGGTCTTCAGCCACTGTTTAAAAAGAGCCAAGAACAGAACTGTAACTCCATTCTGCCTGAGTTCCACCTTCTTTTGGTTCCAGGTTAATTTATTAAAATCTTTCTGAATAAAAACAAAAATGGATCTAATTTTCAAATTTACACTTCCATGACCTGAAGAGATAGATGGGTGACTGAAGAAACCACTAGGCACATAGTCACCGAGTTGCAGGCAGGGACACTAACTGACAACAGAATGGAGACCACCCCAAGCCTGGGTTTTTTTTTCATCATTTATTCTCTGCTTTCTTCCTCTAGCGCTGTGACTTTTTTTTTTTCTTCTCTTCTTTGCTGGGCCCTGTGGTACACAGACACAGTCAGGCAAGCTAAGGTACTGGACATTTAACAAGCAGAATTCTCTTTCCACATGTCTTCAATGCATGGGCAAAAAACAATGATGACTCCTGGGCGCCGTGATACACACCTGTAATCCCAGCAGCTCAGGAGGCTGAGGCAGGAGGATCGCAAGTTCAAAGCCAGCCTCAGCAATGGCGAGGCCCTAAGTAACTCAGTGAGACCCTGTCTCTAAATAAAATACAAAAAAGAGCTGGGGATGTGGCTCAGTGGTTAAGTGCCCCTGAGTTCAATCCCCAGGACCAAAAAAAAAAAAAGGAAAACAACAACTGAAAATAAATTCTCCTAGAAAACTAAGAAGTTATTGTTGCAAAGATGGGTTCACTGCCAGAGCCAGCTTGCTTTTCTTTATGGGGAAATGTCGCTAATAGCAACAGCTCCCAGGTTAGCAAAGTCCAAAGGCCATGGTTACCTTAGTAACCATGCAGTCAGCAATCAGGTGGCTGCCACCTGCCACCTTGGTGGTCCCTGACAACTCCCCATGGTGATTGTAAAGTCCTTGCTTAGCATCTGGACAGCCATCTTAAGTGACAGCCGCCATTTTAAGAAAAATTTCTCTTTCTCACCCAAGAGCGTTTCTGAGAAAGGCTCACCATTCCCTCACACCAACCCAACCCTTCACCACCTGCATTAGGACCCGCCCGGCTCTAATCCTGAGCCTGCCCCACCCCTGAGCCTGCCCCATAAAAGTTCCAAACCCCAAGCCTGTTTTGCCTCTCTCCATCTATGGAGAGATGGCCTTCATTTGTCAGCTCTGACAGACTCTGTGTGCATCTCTGCCTGGTCTCTGTCTTTCATTTCTCCATTACCTGTCTCCCAGTTCCTCACTTTCCTATCAGTGATCCTCCTGACTCGAGTCACCACAGAAAAATCTCCCTCGTGAAATTGCAAAACCAACATATCTCCCAAACACATCAACAGAAAGATGTGGACAAAAGGGTGAGTCTCCATCTCCAATTCAAGAATGTGAAAGATCAGGACTTCAATGTAAGTTAAAGCTCGCTGATTTCTCAACCATCCAAAGAGGAGGAGATGAAGTTTGATGGTAAAGACATAGAAACTGCCTCACTGGCACTTGTCCATGTAACTAAGAGACCACTTAGGATGTCAACCCTTAGCTTTCCAAATATATCTTAGAGCAGTGTGTTCAGACTACAGGTATCACCCATTAGTGAATTGTGAAGTCAACCTAGTGGATCATGACCAGGGTGTATTTTCAATTAAATGAAGTGGAATAAAATGGATGTCAGGTGGCATTGCAGATGATAAAGTTATTCTTTGTTTTGATTGTAAGTAGGAATTTCTCTTGCTCTACGCCTTTATTGAAGTAAAATTAACATGCAATAAATGGCACACAAAGTGCACAATTTGACATTTTGGCAGATGAATGACACCAGCGTAACCATCACTGCAGTCAATGTAATAAACATGTCCCTGGCTTCCCAAAGTCTCCTCATACCCCTTGGTAATCCCTTCCTCCCCCTCCTCCCCAGTCCACCTTGTAACTCCTGAGCCGCTGTCTGTCGCTATTCTATACCAGTTGGCACTTTCTAGAAACTTACATAAATGGGGTCTTTAAGTAAATAGGCACTCTGTTTCATCTGGTTTCATTCACTCTATATAATTCTGAGGCTCACCCATGCCATGGTGTGCATCCGTGTTCATTGTCATCGAGAGCAGAACCCACCATGTGCGTCTATCACATGAGCTAGGCATTCACCTGTTGATGGACATCTGGGTGGTTGCCACTTTGGGGCTATTACAAATACGGTTGTCATGAACATAAAATATAATCGTTATGTAAAGCGTGGTGGCACACACTTGTAATCCCAGCAGCTTGGGAGGCTGAGACAAGAGGATCACGAGTTCAAAACCAGCTTCAGTAAAAAGTGAGGCACTAAGCAACTCAGTGAGACCCTGTCTCTAAATAAAATACAGAATAGGGCTGGAGATGTGACTCAGTGGCCCAGTGCCCTAGAGTTCAATCCCCAGTACACCACGCCTCTCCAAAAAAAAAAAATCATGGCTTTCAAAATTTACTCATTGTAAACGTGGTACATGTTGTTCCTTGGGCAGGTGTTTTCTTGGGTAAATACGTGGTTATGGAATGACTGGATTCTATGGTAGCTGTATGTTTAACTCCTTAAGAAACTCCCAAATCATAGTGTAAAGTGACTTTAACAGTTAACGTTCCCATCAGTAATGAATGAAAATTTCAGTTGTTCCACATAGACCCTCAAATGCCTCGAATGATCAGTTGCCTTCATTTTAGACATTCTAGGGGTTTATATAGTAGCATCTCATTTGAATTGCATATACAGCCAGGCATTGATTAACAAAGGGTATCTGGTTAGGCAGTTTCTTCCCTGCTGTGTGAACATCATAGATAATACTTCTACAAACATAGATTAGGTATGGTATGGGTCAGTCAGTCAGTCACTCTACATGACCTCGATTCAGTCAAGAGACATGGTAAACTCAAGACATTTGAGACTACTATCAGTGTAACATGATGTTTAACAGTAAACCTTTCTTTTTTTTTTTAAAATAAGTAGACAAAGTACAGTCTAAAATAACAATAGAATGTACAGTAAATACATAAAATAGTAACATAGTCATTTATCATCATGATCAAGCATTATTGTGATTATATGGGGTATACTTTTTTGTCAGGGCAGAGAATTGAGCCCAGGGCATTGCACATGCTAGATAAGTGCTCCACCAAATAAGCTACATCCTAAGCCCTTTTTTAAAGTATATTTTGAGACAGGGTGTTGCTAATTTGCCCAGACTGGCCTCCAACTTTCAATCCTCTTTTTTTTAGCCTCCCAAGTAGCTGAGATTACAGGCTTAAGGTAGCTTTTTAATTAGATGCCAGGCATGTGGGCTTTATATTGTCAGTGCTAAATATTTTTATATTTCCATAATATTCTTGAATGTGTTCTAGAGCACAGGTAAGTTATTTGGAAAGTTTTCTCCTTTCTGACCTTGCCTTTAAACTGGTGAGATCAGAGCCACCCTTTAGTCTTGGGCTAATTCTGTCCTTGAACTGAGGCAATATCTTTTCCAAGTTTTTTGCTCTGCCTGGGAGGAACACGAACAGTCAGATCCTTTGGGTGATTCTTTCTCTAGCTTGGAGGCATTCCCTCCCAGGCCTGCGCTGACCCACAACCAGCTGAAGACTTCAGAGACCTCCTTGAGGCCCAGGGGGCTTGCTCTCTCTGGGCCCTGCTCTCTGCTGGCCCGTGCTCTGTTCTGCAAGCTCTGACGCTCTGGGCCGCTCTGGACTCCCATGCCCACGTCCCTGACTGTGCTCTGCCTGCCTTTCCGCCATGCTCTGTCATGGGGCACTCTCCCAGAAGTAGGCTGGGCTAATTGTTGGGTTGGCTTCATCTGTTTTTCCTCTCTCAGGGACCACTTCCAGGCACCATCTGATAAAATCAGTGTCAGAACACTGCTGTGCCATACATTGCCCAGCGTATTACTTGTTTGAGGCAGGAAGGTAGACCTGGTTCTTCATACTCCATCTTGGTCGGCCGTCTACACTGCAGTTTTTGTAGGTTATGGAGGTGTGTTCAAACCCTGTCTTCAATGACACATTTCCTTGAATAATAAAATTTCTATCCAGGCAAAGATTCAACCAGCTTTACGAAACCACTTCTCTTACAGAACCTCACAGAACCCTAACCTATCTTTTTAGGGGACTGTTTTAGTCAGCTTTTTTGCTACTGTGACTAAAGAACCTGGCCACCACAATTGTAGAGGAGAAGGGGTTTATTCGGGGGCTCACAGTTTCAGAGGTCTTAGTCCGTAGAAGGTAGGCTCCATTCCTTGGGGCTCGAGGTGAGGCCGAACAACATGGCAGAAGACGGTGGCAGAGAGAAGCAACTCACATGGTGATGAGAAACCAGAGGGACAGAGACTCCACTCTCCAGATGCAAATATATACTCAAAAGCCACACCCTACCACTTCAGTTACCACTCAGTTAATCCCTGTCAGGGGATTGATTCACTGATTGGGTTAAGACTCTTACAACCCAATCATTTCTCCTTCTCGCATGGCCTCACATGTGGGTTTTTGGGGGGACACCTCACATCCAAACCATAACAGGGAGTCAGTAATTATGCAAAGGTTGGGCTTGTGTTCAAGTAGCTTAAATAATTAAGATCATGTACAAAAGAAAAAATGAGAAATGGTGCAGAACCAAGAGCCAAAACAATCTACACAGATCCCCTTTACCAGGAGGAAATTCTATCAGCAGAGGAGCAGTTCTCAGATGCTTATCAACCCTGACTGAGCGTCAATAGTTCTTTCACTGTACCTTCTTTTCGGGTGGTGATGAGCTCAGAGAGCCAGCCATGGACTTGGAGTGGGAGAGAGGTCAGATCTGCTTGGCTTGTTCTACAGATCTCTGAACCCAGTCAGAGCAAATCCTTCTTAGTGCTAGAGTTATATCTTAGGCACAAATGAGAATCTCTGAGGACATAAGAACTCTTCTAGCTCCTCAGGATATTTAGTAGCTGAGTAAACGTAGCTTTCAAAGACACATGTGCAAGTGCCATTCATACATGGTAAGAGAAGAAGAATCTGAGACATTAGGTTCCACAAGATGCAAGTCTGTTTATGTTATAGCTCTCTTCACCTATTTCCTAGGGAGCTGCTCGGTTAGAAAATAGTTCCTATTTGCATTTGAAAAGGTAATCTAACATAATGTATAAAGTTACCAGGTTTGGAGTTGAACAGATCTGGGTTCAGATCCCCCAACAACCACAAACAGGTGGCCCCAGAGAGAACTCTTGACTTCTCTGATCTCATTTATTAAATGGTGATAATCTTCCCTATGGTAGCATTTTGTTGCGAGAAGTGTGTAATATGATTCCCGGCACATAATGTTCACTCATTACAGTTGTAATCACTATCAGAGTAGCTACATGGAGAGGAAACAGTGACCACAGGAAGAACATCTGGAAGTGGCATCTTTTCATTTGTCCAAATAAACCATGTCCAAGTCTTCAGAAAACCAAAATTGTCAGAAGTATTCTAAGTAGGGATGGCAGTCCTTGGACCTGCCATCATTTCAAACCCACCTTTTCCAGAGACTCAGAATCTCCTACGATAGTGCCGCTGGTAGGGATGAAGGAGGCTTTGGCACACCATTGGGGATTCATCACTGCCCTGTCTTTTTTTGGGCAGGGGGGTTTGAACTCAGGGGCACTCAACTGTGGAACACCCAACCTCATCCCAGCCCTATTTTGTATTTTATTTAGAGACAGGGTCTGAGTTGCTTAGTGCCTCACTTTTGCTGAGGCTGGCTTTGAACTCACAATCCTTCTGTCTCAGCCTCCTGAGCCACTGGGATTACAGGCATGCGCCACAGTGCCCGGCTTTTTTTAATGTATATTTTTTATTCGTTCTAAATAGTTCTATGTGACAGTAGAATGTATTTTGACACTTCATACATAAATGGAATGCCCTGTATTGATATTAAAGGAAATAGCATGCTCCTTCTTCTGAGAAACCTCAGTCTAGTTCAAGGGTGAAGGTGGGTGGGCTATAAGTGGTCAAAGAGCTACTGAGATCTGCCAGGGTGGGCCCAACTCGGAGATGCCTGTGAGCAGACCAGCAAGGTGTCCCAACAGCTCAAGTGTGATCCCTGCTCTTGTGGGCCAGACAGTAGTGGGCAACCCTGTTTATCCATAATGCTCTGCAGAGAAGAGGATCCATCCAAATTTGTCTTTTTCAGAGACAGAGAGCTCATTGCTGCATTAAAACAGCAACCTTCCCCTCAAAACAGAACCCTGTTCTCAGGATAGCTCTCAGGAGCCTGCTATGGCTGCCATTCTCCCCAGGACCCTCCGACTGCCCCGCAAAAGGATTTCAATTACTGTTAACTGAAAAATTCTTCACTTCTGCTCCTGGAGAACACAGGTTTGTCTCCCTCCGTTGAGACTTTATACTCAAATGTGGATCATTAAAGCTGCGTTAAATAGCCAATATTCCTTGCCACACGTGGACACACATTTCAATTCTTTCCCCTCTTTGATGCCTCCTCTTCGGCCTCAGCCTCTTCTCCCTCTTCTCTAAGTCTTCTCCTACCCTTTCCTTGCCTCTTAGAAACCCAGCCCAGTTCTCCTCTCCTCCTAGAAACAGAATCTGTTGGATCCCCACAGATTCCAGTCTGTATCCCTTAATGCATTGTTAAAATTGTGAACAATTAAATAGTTAAAGAATACCGCCCCAAAGTATAAAGTGCATGCTATAAAAATAAGATATCCCTTCCTGTCCTTTATCCCACCCACCATTTCCACACCTTCTAGGCAAATCATTCTTAGCGGTTTGTTGTGGACCTATCTAGAATTGTTCTCTGCTTACACACCATTTATAGCCCAGCATATTGCCTAATAATAGGTACTTGAGAATCAGGGCACCTGGATGGACTTCTGAGTTAGCCATGTACGAAGTTGGGTAACCTTGAGCAAGTTACTTAACTTCTCTATAGTTTTTCATTTTTTTGAATTCTTTTTGAGTTTTGGTCCCACACTCCTGGGTTCAATCAATCCTCCCACCTCAGCCTCCCAAATAACTGAGACTTCAGGCACACCTGGCCATGCCTTGATTTCCTCAGGCAAAATTGAGATAATATTAGTGTTTATGTCATAGAGTTGTTCTGAAGATTAATAAGTTGATAAAATTAAATCACTTGGAATAATGCCTGGTATATAATAAGCACTGTATAGGTGATGATGATGATGATGATGATGATGATAATGCATTTTATATGTATTTTCCTTTTTGTTACACAAATAAAACCATTCTATAAATACTGTTCTTCAAGCTTATATCATCTACTAAACATCACGGGTAGCTTTCAACATTCATATAACCGTATTAATTACAATGACAACATGGTCTTCAATGGTACGATTATAAAAGTTGGAGCTATTTTTGAATTCAGAACTCAAGAAAGGCCTTTCATGCATGACAGCATCTCACAAAATGTCCCAAGATGATGCTCTCGTGGTCCTGGCTGGTTTTAGGTACACGTCGGGAAGACACATCAGAATTGGTGTTTGCTTTTCTCAGCACTGACCTCCTACAGGATAGCCCTGATTTCCTTCTGTGATCTGAGAGCCCTTGGCCGAACTGCGGCACTCTGAGAGGTTGGGATTTATGGTTGCTATTCTGACTGATCAATTTTTATGTGTTCCTCTCCAAACATGGTTTTCCGACGGGGCCCTTCGAAAGGAAGTCATCGCCTTTCTGCCCCTTCCCATGACCTGGAGTGGGGAGAACTGATCCCTCAGGGAAGGTCTATGTATAACCTGGCAGGAAAGGAGCCTCTGGGAGCCCATGAGGAATGAGAAGATGAAATCAAGGGACCAGATTGTGGGTGTGGGTGTGGGTGTGCCCCTGTTGTGCACACTCACGGGGTGTGTGCCCGTGTGTGAGTGTGGACAAGCTGTCATGGATTCTTCCCTTACTCTTCCCCCTATTTCCTCTCTCATGACTTTCTGCTTATGCTGGGGAATAAAAGTACCAAGTCAATGAGGAGTTAAAAACTATATTGAGAACCAAACCACAACATAGCTGTCAGGAAACCAAGCGGCCTAAAAGCTAGGGGGTTACCCTGCTCAGAGGAAATGAGTATCTGGTTATAAGTACCAGGTCCAACCACCTGAACTCCTTTGTGCCTTCAGTTTCCTCCTCTTTAAGGTGATGAAGATAATGATACTTGTAGAGTCACACTGAAGGTTGAATAAATTAAATTCATAAAGTTCATCTAATAGTGCCTAGCCAGAGTCACAGATAAATGTCCACTATTATTACTGTATCTAAGTACATCCACCAGTTCCCACCTCTAAACCCCAGTTTTTTTGTGTTTTTTTTGTGTGTGTGTGTGCCCATTTGCTTAAGCTTCACTCTGTTTAAAAAGTAATTGCAATGGGGCACAGTGGCACAAGTCTGTAATCCCAATGGCTCAGGAGGCCCAGGCAGGAGGAACACAAGTTCAAAGCCAGCCTCAGCAATTTATCGAGACCCTAAGCAACTTAGTGAGAATCTGTCTCAAAATAAAAAATAAAACAGGCTGGGGAATGTGGCTCAGTGGTTAAGCACCCCTGAGTTCAATCCCTGGTCTCCAAAATAAATAAAGAAATAACAATTGAAAAAAAAAAAAACAACAACTATCACCCACCAAGAGGCTTAGTGGGAAGAAAAAAGTCTCACTCTAGAAATTGTTCCCAAAGAGAGGGCCAGAGCCATTTCAGGAACCATCTGATTAGATCTTGTAAGCAGTAGGCACAGAAATCCCTCTGGCCTTTTGCAATCAGATGGGCATTTATTCAGCACATTCCTGGAGGGGTAGTTTACAAAATTAAGCTAACACAGCAAAAGGACCCAGAAGTCCAGGAACCTACCCTCCTAAAATGGTTAACCAAAGGCAGAGCGAATGTTTAAAGGGGGGGAAAGTGTTAATTACTCCTGTTTTACCCAAAGCTTTTATTCACATATTGCTCAGCACCTCGCCAGGGCCTGGAGCTGTCGACGTCTATTCATGATATGCTGCTTGTTACCTAGAGTTTACAGCATGACTGACCTAATAGAAATACGTGTGTCCTATGGATCATGTCTCCAACAGAGGAGAATCAAAAGGGAATCAAAAAGATGCTGGCCATTGAGTTCGAGAAATCCAGCTGCCTTCTCCAGCCTCTGGACACAACAGCTTCATTGTGTGAGTACAGAAAATTGAACTGAAGCTTTCCCGCAAGCATATCTGAACTTGGACCTCCAGTGCACAGACTAGCAGCCAGCTCCCAGCCCAGGCACCCCCTCCTCTCCTCTCCATCTTTGCAAGAGAATTTAGTTCCATTTAAGTCCAGGAGACATGGCAAAAACAACACTCCAAACACCATTCCATTTATGGCCATGGGATCCTCCAAACCAGACATAGCCCTGCAGCTCCTAAGCCCTTTAGATTCTCGGTGCCTCAAACACTCATTTCCTCAGCTCATATTGGAGGGAAGGGATAGGCCTTAAGAATTGGATTTTTATCTTTTAAGTTGTTTTGAAGGAGAAGGAACATCAAATCAGCAAGAGAATACAGAGTCACTAATGATCAACACTAAAATGATGTTAGCCAGGGACAGGTCACCTTCTGAGTCTTTTAGATGAAGAAACTGAGGCTGAAGAGGTTAAAAAAACAGTGCTTGGGAAGGCTCCTTCATATGAGCCATCTAAGGTCACCAGAAAGGTCAAAATCCATGCCCTTATTTCCCCTGTTTACTTGCACTATTGACTTATTAACATTTACTAATAAATTACTGTATACTAAGTCATGTCCGTACTCAGAAGAAGGAGCAAAACGTTACCCTGCAGGAGTTGACACTGACTAGTTAATTTCTTTGCTTTTCTTTTTTCTTTTTTCTTTTTTTTCCTGTACTATGGATCAAACCCAGGGCCTTGTGAATGATAGGCAAGCACTCTACCACTGAACTACATCTTCAGCCCTTTTTTTAAAATTATTTTTTGTTTGGAGATGGGATATCAGCGAGTTGCCCAAGTCCGACTTTGAACTTGCAATCCTCCTACCTCCGCCTCCCACGTAGCTGGGATTACAGGTGCACACCATCATACCCAGGAAGTCTTTGAATCCACTTCATCTCTCATCCCTCCAGCACCCATCGATGCAGCAATAAGCCATCCTTTTTTGTCATTCGCATTCAAATCCTTAGAGTGGACTCGTGTTTCATGTTCACAGCTTTTTAAAACATCAAGAAGTCCTGTTTAATCATTCATTTAAAAAATTGATCATTTTCTCAACAAACATTTGTCTCTTTCCGTGGCAAGCCTGGTCCCTTCCTGCTGGGGTACCTTCCTTACATCTCCACTCCTTCTTTTGTCCCCCAGTTCCAGTCTTGATCACCTTCCATTTGACTGGTGCTGCAGGACCTACCTGCCAACTTCTCTGTCACCAACATGCCGTGTCTAAGTTTCCCTAGATAACTCCCAGGTCATGCCTTGCTTCTGCTCCTTAGCCTACGGTTGATTACTTGTTGATTAATTATCAATTCAGCTTCAAATTCTTCCACCGGTGGTCACGTTTTCCTGGAACCAACTCGTCTATCCCAACTTAATTTCCCACTCTCCCCTCCTGACTCTTCTTTAACTGGTAAAATGGCACTCATCCTTCAAGGCCTGGGATCACGTACCACCGACACTCTGTCAAGTTCTTCTTCCCCACCCTCAGAGCAATGGCTCCCTGTCACTTCTCCCCCAGACACTCACCTCTAGTACAAGTCTGCTCAAGTTGCTGTGAGCTTATTTGCTCACAGGCTCTTTCCTTGCCTGGATTCTGAGTCTTTTGAACTCTGGAAATGTATTTTTCATTTTGTATTCTAACGTCCAGCAGGGCATAGGTGCTCAGTAAATGCCTTCATCAGATTAACCAATAGACCCCAGCCCAGCACAGTTCTCCACAAGTGCTTAGTGAAGAATCGCTGACATCAAAGCATCGCCCAGGGATGCAGGCAGGCATGTAAACAGCAATTATGACATAAAAAGAGGCTCATAGAACCTTGTTTTTTAAAGGGGAAACTTTCCATTTTGGGAAAGCAAAGCCAATGAGCCTCAAAAGTCTATGGGGTATTTTGAACTTTGTCTTAAGACAAATTGAAACATCATCTTAAGACAAACTATCCTAGGGCACCAGAGGGATATCAGACTTTCTTTTTTGACACATTATTTTAAAGAATTAGAAGGAAGGTAGTATGAACTCACAATTACTAAAAATATTTTGTTTTCAAGAGAAGCTCTCTTACTTTACAATGTCTAAGGAAAGCATAGCTGATCTGGAATTCAGAAACTTTAAGAAAAATTAAAACAATGTTATTAGCAACAAGAGGCACTTGGGGTCTGGGATAACCAGGATGAAAATGGATGTGCTCTTTTCTTGTTGGATCATTTTAATTACTATTCATTTATCCAAGTGGATTCCCCCCCTGTGCCCTTACTATTTTTTAAAAATACTTTCCTTAAATACCTAAGCATTTAAGATTTCAGACCATTTGTTTGCTATTAGTTAGTTTATATGGCATGTTCACAATTTTTTACAAGAATGATTAGATCCAAAAATTGAGCATATCTGAATGTACTAAGCATTAATATTATACTTCCAAGCCTAGGGTGGGGGGTGTAGCTCAGGGATAGAGTGCTTGCCTAGTGGTTGTGAGGCCCTGGATTCAATCCTTGGCACAGGAAAAAAAAAAAAAGTTCTTCAGTCTCTTCTGAAGTTGAACTTCATATCAAGTATCTACTACAGACAAGCAAGTTGTACCTGAGTGGCTTTTTTATTTATTGTCAAGTCATATGTGGAAGGAGGGTTTGGGCTGGGAATCTCATTACTCATTCCCTTCTTTTTTGGTCGACAAGACAGCAACTGTGAGGACTTTGCATTACCTGGTTCCTTTTGTGTTAAACAGCTCTGAGCAGAGCGTGGGGAGGAGCCCAGGTGAAGGCCTCTCTTCCGTTCTGGCTGCTGAATCCCGGTTGGCCCTTCTGTGGACACCTACACTACACATTTTGTCCTACAAATATTTGCTCATCTTGATTGTCTCAGGAACCAAGCCCATGGGTATCCTTTGAGTTTAAAACCATATTATCTATAAAACAGTTGCAAGTCTACAGTCATCAAAAGGCATTTGGAGAAACATTTTCAAGAACTGAAGTTGCATAAAGCACTGGAGAATAAAAGGTTCCCAGGGCCTCTGGCATTCCTCCAGGAAAGGACAACTACACCACAGAGGAACTGGACTTTTGCCCAGTGGCCTTTGGAGTGACCTGAACTTCATATACTTTTTTTTTTTTTTTTTAAATAGAAGTCCTGTGTAATGACCTGGCAGCAGGGGAATTTTCCAAGTCCACTCTGTGGAAGTCAACTGATACTCAGATTCCTGTCAGTGTTCATACACTCCACACCCCAGTGAGTCTGATTGAGTCTGATACTAGAGGATCTCCCCGACTTGGGCTTCCCTTTGCCCCTGGAAGAAATATTCCAACCCTTAGCAACAGGCCCTGGACTTAGAGAGACAAAATTTATTTTAGTTCTGTTAAGTTGAACACAAGTTATCTGTGTGCCAAAAGTTGTGTTTATCCACTCAAAGTTTAAGAAAACGATGCCGAGGAGGGAGGACTAGCTCCTGACTTCAGAGAGTTTCTAGAGAACTGATGTCATATAATGTCTTAACCAAACAGCATAGACTGAGGGCTGCTGGGGCTCAGAAAAGAAGATCTTAACCAAAATTGGGTGTTGGGGGAAAGTTTCTTGGAGAAGATAGCCTATCACACAATGGCTAAAGGAAAAACTGGGAGAAGTCAATCCCAAAAATGTGGGAGAGGTTTTCTGGGCAGAGAAAGCAAAGTAATATAAAGAGAATGGGCCGTGACTAGAAGTGCAAGCAGCTGAGCATTAATGAGGAAATTAGAAAATAAGTGAGAGACAGAGGAAAGGACAAGCTGACACAGGGAAGAATAAACCTACAGAAGACAGGCCACAGAGCACCTTCAGTGACCTGCAGAAGAGTTTGGACTTCATTCAGTGCACAGTGGGGGCCTATTGGTTGTGCTTTGGTTATGGGGAGGCGTCAGGGGATGCAGTTTTCTATTAAATTTGCCTTTTACTCTTTTGTTAACAATAAAATTAATTTTCATTTTATAAAAAAAAAACCCTAAACAACAAAAATAAGAACTAAGACCCTGAATAGCCAAAACAATCTTGAAAGGAAGAGAAAAGTTGGAAGTTTCCTTCTCTCTGAAGGTGGAGGTGGAGCGACAGCCACAGTGTTTGCTACCCAAAAGGTCGATGGCGGAGCTCTAGGTACGGGAGCATACGGGTGAATAGGCTCTGGGTTATCTGGGATTCGTTCTCTGCTAATACTAGACTTAAAGGTATGAATGGCCCTGTTTCTGATGGCAAAGGGGACGCTAGTATTATCTAGCATTCAGCAGCCAGATAGTTACACAAATTAGCACACATGGACACCTTTGATCAGATGCCTGCAGAACAGGGGTTGGCAAATTTCTTCTGAAAAGGGACAGATAGTGAATATTTCAGTCTTTGTAAGCCATATGGTCTCCACTGCAACTATTCAACTCTAGCTGTAGCACAAAAGCAATAAATTCATGAATGGGTGTGGCTGGGTTCCAATACGACTGTATTTACAAAAATGGGAAGAAAGACAAATCTGTCTGGGAGGCAGAGTTTGCTGACTTCTGCCATAGAAGGTAAAGCTTTAAAAGAGCAAGCATTTGCTGTCAGAGGATATTTTAGTGAAAATAGGAATTCTAGTGGGGTTGATTGCTTCTTGAGTGTGCTGGAAGACGTGGGGCAAGAAAATGCTGAGCTAGGGATTTTACATTCTTAGCTCAAGGTCCTTCCATATAAGGAATCTGAACTCTTCTATGAAGAGGACCCTGAAAGATACCTTAGTCTGAAATCCTGGGATACATGTCCATTTGGAAACCACTCTGTGTTAGTCAGCTTTTCACTGTGACCAAAATACCTAAAAGGAACAACTCAGAGGAGGAAGCTTGTGGTTTCCGAGGTGGCAGTCCCTGGTAGGCCAGCTCCATTGCTTTGGGCCTGAGGTGAAAGGAAATGGCAGAGGAAAGTTGTTCAGCTCACAGCAGCCAGGAGAAAGATGGAGGGGGGAGGACAGAGAAGAGGAAGAAGGCCAGGGATGAGATATATTTCCCAAGGGCACCCTGTAATCCATTCACATTAACCCATCCAAAGAATTATCCACCAATAAGGTCAGAGTCCTCATACTCCAATCATGTCCTAAAAGCCCCACCTCTGGACATTGCTGGATTGCCTTCAGCACATGAGCTTTTGAGAGACAGTCCAGATCCAAACTCTAATACCACCTCACCTCACTAGTATGAGAATAAAAGAGATAATGAAGAAAAAGGAGAGGGGAGGAGAGCAGTCAGCTAAGGCAGACCCTGAGGCACCCAACACTCAGGTGGATTCGAAGGCACCCATAAAGAACCTAAAAAAATCTAAGACCTAGGGGTGGGGGCGCTGGGGTTGTGGCTCAGTGGTAGAGCACTTGCCTGGCATGTGTGAGGCACTGGGTTCGATTCTCAGAGCACTACGTATAAATAAATGAAGAAAACAAAGGTCCGTCAACAACTGAAAAAAAAAAAAAATCTAAAATCCGCAAAGAGTGACATCACCAAGCCCCAAGAAACTGTGAGTGACTGAAATAAAATTGGATGTGGTGGAGGTTGAGACATTCAGTTAGTCAAAATTCAAAGAGATGAAAAATATCCACTGACCTCCAGAGAAACAATTGGAAAAGAGAAGATGGGGAATTTGGGGGGGTGAGGCGGGGCACAGGTACCAGGGATGGAGCTCAGGTGCACCCAACAATTGAGCCACACCCCCAGCCCTATTTTGTATTTTATTTAGAGACAGGGTCTCACTGAGTTGCTGAGTGCCTCACTTTTGCTGATCCTCCTGCCTCAGCCTCCCCAGCCACTGGGAGTACAGGTGTGAGCCACCCGTGTCTGGCAGCATTCCCTTTACTTAGATAGGAATCTCTCTCACAGCTGTTTCACTTGGGGATGATGCATAGAGGTTAAAGGGGATGTGGTTGGGTGGCTCCTCCTCACAGGGCTGAAAGCTTTGTGCCAACTGAGAGGCAGGAAGGGCAGGAAGCTGCCTGATGCCTCCGTTTACAGGATGAAGTACCAGGCACGCTCACCGAGAGAGGAAGCTGCAGGCTGAGTAGGGAGTTGGGGGAGAGAAGTGAAATTTTGGAAGAGTCAACAGAAGATGGGAAATTTGGGGGAATCTTTCTTTGAAGCAGTACAGATCTCCTGCAGCTCAGCCACGTAAATGCATTTTTTCCTGTTTTTTTGTTTGTTTGTTTGTTTGTTTGATTTTTAATGTGAAAGGAACATTTCTCTGATGTAAAAACTTACAGTATGGGACATCTTTGTTCACTTATAGACCTAAGATTTAAACCTGCCTTATATATTTATTTCCTTTTTTTTTTTTTTTTGTAGTAGTAGTAGTAGTGGTAATTGAACCTGGCTAGACAAGTGATCTGCCATGGGGCTACATCCCAGTCCCTTTTTCTTTTAGTTTATTTTGAAATAGGGTCTCTCTAGTTGCCCAGATTGACCTCAAACTTTCGATCCTCCTGCCTCAGCCTCCCAAGTTGGTGGCCCTACAGGTGTGTGCCCCTGAATATTTCTTATGTATATTTAATATATCTTATGTATATTTATAATATATATTATATGAACATTTCTTTCAGTAATCATGGGTAGTAAGTGAATGTATAGAAATTTCCCTGGTTTCTAGCAGCTCTATGTGCATTTTTTTTTCAAGTTCCTGTTTCTCTGAGGGCCTCATCTAAACATGACCAGAGTAGCTAATCAGAACTGCAGGTACAACAGTATTGACTCCCCCGATGTCTTACCAAGTATTGCTGGCAGGTTTCTTGGTATTTCACTTCCCGGGACTTGTACTAGAAGAAATGGAAGCACCCCTGTTGCAATGCCAGGTAAGAGCTATATAGACTGTGTATGTCTGCTCCTTCACAAAGTTTCCTCCCGGTGAAAAGAAACATAGAAGCCATATTTTGGAATGCAATGAGAAACTGAAATCAAAAGTCTGTGTGTAGATTCCCCTGTTGGGTTATAATACCTGGACATTTCTATAAACATTTTTACTGTTAAACACACACACACAGCACAGGTCAGAGTTCTTTGGTGACCCAACTGTGAAATGTAGTTTTTATGGGTATTTTCACTGATGAATAAAAAAGATCAACTAAAGGGATTCTGTGTTAACTCAGGTGTGTATGTATTTCTTGACCTTTAAACCAGAGAACTTGATTTTGAAAGAAAAACTGAAGAATTTTATCTCCAAAGGAGATTCATTGTCTAAAGGGGGCGGGGGGGGGGGAACTATACCGGCTGATCTTATCAAATACTTTCTCTGGTCCATTTCCCACATAGCAACAAGAGGGATCTCTTGGAACATAATTGGTTCACATCACTCTTCTGCTTAAAATTCCCAAAGGATAGTGTTTACCAAATGTTAACACAATCATTTCTTGGTGTCTGAATGCTTAGGGAAGTGAAAAGATTTTCATCATTAAAAGATTGGTCCCGCTGGGTGCCGTGGCCCATGCCTGTGATCCCAGTGGCTCAGGAGGTTAAGACAGGAGGATGGGGAGTTCAAAGCCAGCCTCAGCAATTTAGAGAAGCCCTAAGCAACTCAGGGAGACCCTGTCTCTAGTAAAATACAAAATAGGGCTGGGGATGTGGCTTAGTGGTCGAGTGCCCCAGAGTTCAATCCCCGGTACCCCCCCACACTCCCCAAAAAGAGAAAAGATTGGTCCCTGCCTTGAGGAAAAGTGGGCAAGTATGTATATTGGAAGGCTTCAAATAAAAATAGGATTACCCCATCCCTGCACTACCATTCATCTTGCCAACCCAGAGTGGGGCATTTTTCAAGTTGGTGAGCATTGAGTTAACTTAAAGCATTTAGCCTTCTAGGAGAGAGAACAGGCTGTGATACGCACAGAAGGGGCCGGTAGGGTGCCTCTTGGTAGTGAGCACCTTGTGCCCCAAGACTCCATTGCATTCTGTGCTGCACATTTCCAAATATTATTTCTAGCCTGAAATCTCACTAGATACCTATCAGAGGCCAAATTACTAATCAAATGCAATTTTCAATTTGAAGCCAATGTTTAAAGTCAAATTTGCCATTTGTCCTCAAAATTCAAGATTCCTTTCTAAACTTATTCATCTTTGTCAAGAGAGATTATTCACTAATTCTCCCAGACTGGAAACTATAAATCAATGCACTTATCTTTGATGTATTCCCCTTTTTAACCAAATCCATATAACATAAAATTCATGATTTTACCAATTTTAAAGTGTACAGTTTTGTAACTTTTAGTGTATTTATAATGTTGTACAAACCATCACCATTCTCCAATTCTAGGATATTTCCCCATGCCTTAAAAGAAAACCCATACTTCTCAAATACCCGCATCCTAGCACTACTAATCTACATTCTGTCTCTATGAATCTGGTCTTTGTGGGCATCTCTATAAATGGAGTCATAAAGTATGTAAACTTTTATATCTGACATCTTCAACTTAGCATAATATTTACAATCATCATTGTAGCATGTAGCAGTGCTTCATTCCTTCCTATAGATGAATAATATTTCATTTTATGAATATACCACATTTTGTTTATCTCCTTATCAACTGACAGATTTTGATTTGTTCCACTCTGGGGCTGTTATGAATAATGCTTCGATGAACATTAGTGTACAAGTTTTCATGTGAATTTGTTTTTCAGTTATCCTAGATATATACTGAGAAGTGTATATTAGTCACCTTTGCATTACTATAACAAAATACCTAAGATAAGCAACTTTGAAAAGCTGAAATAGGATTTGTTTTGGCTCACCGTTTTGAAGGTTTCAATTCAGTGTCAGATGGATTTGTTGCTTTTAGGCCTGTGGCAAGCTGTCCACTACATGGCAGCAAGGAAGTAAAAAGCAAGGGGAAGGGGGGCAGGGTCCCAATATTCCTCTTAGAGGCCCCCAGTGACCTGACATCCCCTCTCTAGGCCCCACCTCTTAAAGGTTCTGCCGCCTCCTATTAGACCCACAGGCTGATGACTGGGCCTTGAACACCTGGGCCTTTGTAAGACCAGAGTAAAGCAGAATTGCTGGGTCATTTCATAACTCTGGAGGAACTGCCAAACTGTTTTCCCACTCTGGCTGCTCCATTTTACCTTCCTACCAACAATGGGTGATGGTTTTCATTTCTCCAAATCCTTGCCAACTCTTATTGGCCCTTTGTCTTTTTTTTTTTTTTTTTAATTTTAGTCATGCTAGTGGATGTGAAGGCGTATTTTATTGTAGTTTTCAATTTCATTTGTCTAATCCCTAATTCTTAGAGCATATTTTCATGCGTTTATTGACTTTTTTGCACAAGTAGGTATTCAAGTCCTTTGCCTATTTTTGAATTGAGTTTTTGTCTTTTTATTGTGGAGCATTAAAGACTGTTTCTATATTTTGGCCACTAGACTCTTTTCAAATAAATGATTTACAAATATTTTCTCACATTCCATAGGTTTTACTTTCACTTTCTTTATTATACCCTTTGATACCCAATTTTTTTTAATTTTAAAGTGCAAGATTGTGTATTTATTCTCTTGTTGCTTTTTGTTTAATATTTTAAAAGCTGTAACCTAATCCAAGATCATAATGATTTACAACTATTTTTCTTTCCAAGAGTTCTGTGGGCATTAGCTCCAACATCTAGGCCTGCCTGATCTGTTTTTGAGTTAATTTTATATATGGTGTGAGGTAGGGGTCCAACTTCAGTCTTTGATATGTGACGATTCAGTTGTCCATCATCATTTGTTGAAAAGACTGTCCTTTAACCCCTGGATAATCTTGGAAACTTTGTTGAAAACTCAGTTGTTCACAAATGGATGTGTTTATTTCTGGACTTAAAATTCTATTCTATTGATTTACATGTCTAGCCTTCTGCAAGTACCATACCTGCAGCAAGTTTGTTTAGTGACTTCTCTAAACTAATTTTGCAAACTCCATATTCTTTTCATTTGCAACCAATGGCACTGCTACTCTGCTAGTGTTTAGCTAATGATTGTACAAAGATTTCCTTAAACACTTGGAACAATGACAATAACCACAACAATAAAAAATCTGTCTTTTCAGATAAATTCTGTGTCTTGATTGGGGTATGCCTTCAACACGTAGCCACGTGGTTTACGACTCCGCTTTGGCCTTTACTGCCTGTCTGTACAGACCAACTGGAGGTGAGAGCTTTGAACTTTCTCTGGTTTTTCTCGAACAGGTGAACGGCACTGAGCATGAAGATGGGCTTGTATGTTCCCAGAAATGTCTCCAAAGCATCTCATTCCTCAGGCTAGCTCCCAAGGTACTTGGTTAACCTATTATTTTCCCCTATTTTCATCTATTGCCTTGGCAGCAAAGACTAAAACATTTAGCCTTTGTTTATGTTTTCAACAAATGACCCCAGGTAGTGGCTTTGGAGCTAGGAAAGTTACGAGGCAAGATAAGCCATGCCTTTTGAGCTGATTTTTTAAGGGAATCACCAGACAGATCAATCAAGGGCAAATATTTCCAAGTAACATTCATGATACTCCCTCTGGTACTGGTATTAGGATGGAGGCTTCCATTTCCAAGGCTAACACTGAGCTGGAGAGCTAGAGATGGCACTAAGGCAGGTTAAAATGCCACAAAGTGTGGGGAGGTAGCTCAGTAGTAGAGTGTTGGCCTAGCACCTGTTCTTGGGTTTGATACCAGCAATACACACAAAGAGTTTCTGTGTTTGGGCTGGGCAAAGACTTCTATAGGGTAAGAATTAAAACCAAGAATCAATAAATGGGATGGAATCAAACTAAAAAGTTTCTTCTCAGCAAAAGAAACAATCTGTGAGGTAAGCAGAGAGCCCACATCCTGGGAGCAAATTCTTACCCCTCACACATCAGATACAGCACTAATCTCTAGGGTATATAAAGAACTCAAAAAGCTAAACACCAAAATAATAATAATAATAATAATAATAATAACAACAATAACAACCAAATCAACAAATGGGCCAAGGACATGAATAGACACTTTTCAGAAGAGGATATACAATTAATCAACAAATATATGAAACAATGTTAATCATCTCTAGCAATTAGAGAAATGCAAATCAAAACTACTCTAATATATCATCTCACTTCTGTCAGAATGGCAGCTATTATGAAGACAAACAACAATAAGTGTTGGAGAGGATGTGGGGGAAAAGGGACCTTGATACATTGCTGGTGGGACCGCAAATTGGTGCAGCCAATTAGAAAGCAATATGGAGATTCCTTGGAAATCTGAAAATGGACCCACCATTTGACCCAGCTATCCCTCTCCTCGGTCTATACCCAAAAGACTTAAAAACAGCATACTACAGGGACACAGCCACATCAATGTTTATAGTAGCACAATTCACAATAGCTAAACTGTGGAACCAATCTACATGCCCCTCAGTGGGTGAATAGATTAAAAAAATGTGGCATATATACACAATGGAATTTTACTCAGCAATAAAAGAATAAAATCATAGCATTTACAGGTAAATGGATGGCGTTGGAGAAGATAATGCTAAGTGAAGTTAGCCAATCCCAAAAAAACAAATGCCGAATGTTTTCTCTGATATAAGGAGGCTGACTCACAGTGGGGTAGGGAGGGGGAGCATGAGAGGAATAGATGAATTCTAGATAGGGCAGAGGGGTGGGAGGGAAAGGGAGGGGGCAGGAGATTAGAAATGATGGTGGAATGTGATGGACATCATTATCCAGAGTACATGTATGAAGACACGAATTGGTGTCAACATACTTTGTATACAACCAGAGATATGAAAAAATGTGCTGTATATGTGTAATAAGAATTGTAATTCATTCCACTGTCATTTATTATTTTTAAAAATCAATAAAATAATACAAAAGCCTATTTTCATGGCTACCACATTTAAAGTGTAAAAATAAATAAATAAAATGCCATAAACTTGCTCTTCTACAGGATTCAGCAGGTTTCTGTGAATATGTATGTGTCCACTGTTTTTCTGTGAACATTCAACTGGTTTCCAGGGTTATGAAAAAATTCTGACAAGTTTTTTTTTAAAAAAAAAACAAAAAACAGTTTTAGTTGTTTTTATGGAGATATTGACCTTTGAAGTACCTTTCTCCACTATTTTCACTCAGGTCACAATTCACCCCTTTTCTCAGCCACTATGCCCAGAATGACTATTCCTTTAAAAGGCACCTTTATCTGTTTTTCTTACCATAATTGCCACCACCTCTCAGGCAGGCCTTGAAAGGCCATTTATCACTATCACTTAAAAACCACAGGTTCTGGAATTGTGTGTTGATGTTTGAATCCAGCTCTACTATTTCTTTTTTTCTTTTTTTTTTTTTTTTAAGAGAGAGAGAGAAAGAGAGAATTTTAATATTTATTTTTTAGTTTTCGGCGGACACAACATCTTTGTTTGTATGTGGTGCTGGGGATCGAACCCGGGCCACACGCATGCCAGGCGAGTGAGCTACCGCTTAAGCCACATCCCCAGCCCTCTACTATTTCTTAAAAGTCTGACCTGGAGCAAGTTAATGAACATTTTCTATGCCTCAGTTTACCATCTGTAAATGGAATAATGAAAATATCTATTGTTATGAAGAATAAAAGAGTTAACAGTTAACAAGTGATTAGTTTGAGGCCTGACACATAATAAATACTCAAAATTTGTTTGGCACTAAATGCATTCAGCAAATATTTGCTGAGGTAGCATTTACTGAGATTGAATATTTATACCTGGGACTATTACATGGAACAAGATTGACAACAACTAAGATTTCTACTATGTGCGGCTTACCTGAAATGTCCCACCACCTCATATGCAGTTTACCATTTCTTAGATGACTTCTGTTAGAAGACAATTTTTCATGAGGCTCTCATGTTTCTATCTTATGAACGGAAGCACAGATGGACTTAACTTTTGAACTGTCTCCATCTAGGACCGAGAACAGGTTTGTTTGTTGTCTAGTATAATAAAAGATCTCTTCCTCCAGGGCAAAGGCCAGGAAGGTATGTTTGCAGCCCATTAGAAAAGATTTGAGGGGCTGGGGTTGTGGCTCAGCGGTAGAGCGCTCACCTTGCACATGCGAGACCCTGGGTTCGATCCGCAGCACCACATACAAAAAAATAAAAATAAAAAATAAACAAGTGAAATAAAAGATTTGATTTTTCCAAGTTGTTCATCTCATGGTGTCCACTCTGCATCACCCCTATGGAACCTGAGAGGAAGGGGAATTTATGTGAAACTGACATTCATACTGCTTGCTGTGTAGTGAGTAATGAAGTCCATTGTCTCTGGCTTTTAAGGTTGCAGATTAGGACAGGAACAACATTACTTTGTTGTATGCTGTTACAAAAGTATCTTCTTTATACCTAATTTTTACCTGTTACATCTAAACTTCCCCACTGGTTTTCAGGTTCCTTCCCACCAATACAATCCCAATGTCTTTCTCTTCTTGGAAAAAAAACAAAAAACAAAAAAACCTGCTTCATGAACAGGATTTTCACTATCATGCTCAAGTCTACATCTGGCATTTGGCTTATATCTCCCCTCTTCATCCCCTTTTGAAATTCTTTTCCTTTTCCCTTTTTTTCCTACTTATGTCAAATCTATTTCTTTAGACTTAGTTCAAGTCCAAATCTGACAAGGAACTTTCCCATTGTTCTCCCTTTCTGCAAATATTAAATATCTAGACACTTAAAACCTATCCATATTGAGTACATATGACATTGTTTTCGAACAGTTACAGTGGGTGAAGGTTGCCTGCCCATTCTGGTTGGAAATAAGATGGAAGAGTGAATGGATGGCTGACTGGAGTGATTAAGGGCATGCACTCTGAAGTCAAAGTTCTCAGATTCAAATACCTGCCACTTATTGACTGGGTGACTTGGGCATATTATTTACCTTTTCTGTGCCTCGGTTTCCTCATCTTTTAAATAGGCATAATGACAATGATAATGCTCATCTCACCAACTTGTAAGAATTGAAAGAATGTACTTAGCCAGGTATATTGATACATGCTTATAATTCCATCTACTTGGGAGGCTAAGGCAGGAGGATCAAAAGTTCAAGGCCAGCCTGGGTAACTTAGTGAGACCCATTTCAAAATCAAACATAAAAGGGGCTAAGGATACAGCTCAGTGGTAGAGCACCCCTAGCATCATGTACAATGTGTTGAATTTAATCACCAGTACTTCACACACAGAGACAAAAAAAAATTACATGAAAACACTGAAGATCAAGTTAAAATTTTCACAGAATTTAGAACTATGAGGATCTGTGGAGGAATATAATTTTAGAGAGGATTTCTATCTGAAAAATCTTTCTTATAAACCTCTCAAAACTACCAGATAACATTAAAACAAACATCTTTTGTTTGGCAAGAAAATAAAGGAAATACTCAAAGGTCAAAATGGGATCAGAGCACAAATCTAAAGAGGAGAGCAAATGTCAAAGTTGGTAGCTATTATAGAACATTTGCTGGTCCATGATAATCTAGAGCATTTTTTTTTTAATGGCCACTGGGAGACAGGACAGTAAGTTTCAGAGCCACATAAATTCAAAAGATCAGAAATCCAAACATTTATTCATGAATCCTTGCCAACAATTGTATGCTCAGTGAATAGTTAAAAGAAACATATTTGTGGGGCTGGGGTTGTGGCTCAGCAGTAGAGAGCTCGCCTTGCATGTGCAAGGCCCTGGGTTCGATCCTCAGCACCACATAAAAATAAATAAACAAATAAAGTAAAGTTATTGTGTACAGCTATAAATAAATAAACAAACAAACATATGTGTAGGCTTCAAAACAATATAGTGAAAAGGCAATTTATCCCTTATTCATGGCACTTAGTATAGAGTTCAAAAGCCTTTTCTCAGAATTTTTAACCACATGGTGAGAATTCAAATAGGGTTGGGGCCCGAATCCAGATTTCCTTTATGTTCCAAAACACCCAAGTCAAAAATTTTCTTCAAAGTGGCCCTATATTGGTTATGCCTAAAACATGTTGCAAAAGCACACACAAATTCTGTCTATTTAGGCCTCTAAGAATTCTCATAAAGTTCCAAGAATGTGAGTTCACAATCAAAAATCAAAAAATATGTGAGCAAACAATATTCCCTAATTGAAAGACAGCAGAACAACATGTAGAGGGGGACATGACCTACAAAGACTTTAAACGTAGGTATTAATGCCTATGGAGTATTAAATAAGCATGCATAATATGTCTAAAGTAAAAGAACTAATTGAAAATTCTGAGAAAAAATAGAGACTATTAAAGTCAATAAGATATATGTCAGAAAGAAGCAAATAGATCTGGAAATGAAAAAAACATAATAATCAAATTTAAAATTCAATAGACAGGGATGGGGACGTCAGCCAGTGGTACAGCACTTGTCTAGTGTGTCTGAAACTCTGCATTTAATTTTCAGAACCGCCCCCCAAAAAAAATGACAAGGAAAAAGAATCCCTAAAACCCAACAATTCAGAGGATAAGTGGACAAGTAAAATAGTAGACTGGCCCAGAAAAGGATTTAGGAAATTGAAAAACAGAGCTGAAGAAATTGTACAGAATTCAATTTAGAGAAATAAGTGGAAGCTAAGAAAGATTTAAAAACATGGAGGATGAATGCAAGAGCTATGTATGAATCTATTCCATTTTCTAAAAGGGAAGATGATAAAAGATGGATGGGAGGCAATATTCAAAGAAATAATGGTCTTTTCAATAAATGGGGTTGGGAAAACTTAATAACTACATGAAAAAATGATATTAGGCCCTTGCCTTATGCCATAGACAAAATTTAACTCAAAATGGATCAAACTCCTAAACATAAGAGCTACAACTAAAAAATTCTTACAAACTCTCTGCTCCTCCCCATTCAGCAGCTGCATCTTCTCATCTTGTGCAGGGCCAGCCATGTTCCCAAGACACCCCTGGTCACCGGGGCTGCTTTCAACGCTGGCAAAATGGATATTGTCACCATGCATGACCCCTTTATTGACCTCAACTACATGGTCTGCATGATCCAGTATGATCCTACCCATGGCAAGTTCAATGGCACAGTCAAGGCTGAGAACAGGAAGCTTGTCATCAATGGAAAGTCCTTCCCCATCCTCCAGGAGCAAGATCCTGCCAACATCAAATGGGGTGATGCTGGTTCTGAAGATCTTGTGGAGCCCACTGGTGTCTTCACTCCCATGGAGAAAGCCGGGGCTCATTTGAAGGGTGGTGCCAAAAGGGTCATCATCTTCTGCTGATGCCCCCATGTTTGTGACGGGCATGAACCATGAGAAGTTCAGTTCAGGGATGACCTTGCCCACAGCCTTGGCAGCGCCTCAAGATCCCTCAAGATCGTCAGCAATGTCTACTGTGCCACCAACTCCTTAGCCTCCCTGGCCAAGGTCGTCCATGACAACTTTGGCATTGTGGAAGGACCCGTGACTATAGTCCGGGCCATCGCTGCTACTCAGAAGACTGTGGGTGGCCCCTCTGGGAAACTGTGGCCTGATAGCCATGGGGCTGCCCAGGATATCGTCCCTGCATCCACTGGCGCTGCCAAGGCAGTGGGCAAGGTCATCCCTGAACTGAATGGGAAGCTCAATGGCGTGGCTTTCCATGTGCCCATCCCCCACGTGTCAGTTGTGGGTCTGACCTGTCGCCTGGAGAAAGCTGCCAAATACAAATGATATCCAGAAGGTGGTGAAGCAGGCATCAGAGGCCCCTCAAGGGCATCCTGGGCTGCACGTTGGACCAGGTCATCTCCTGCAACTTTAACAATGATACCCACTCTGCCACCTTCGATGCTGGGGCTGGCATTGCCCTCAATGACCCCTTTGTCAAGCTCATTTCCTCTTATGACAATAAATTTGGCTACTTCAACAGGTTGGTGGGCCTTATGGTCCACATGGCCTCCAAGGAGTCAGAGCCCCTTGACCACCTGCCCCAGCAAGAACACAGAGGAAGACAGAGGTGCTCAGCTGTGCGGAGTCCCTCAGTACACTGAGAATCTCCCCTCCTCCCAATTTCCATCCCAGCTACCCTGAAGAAGAGGAGGGACTTAGGGAGCCCTACTGTCATATACCATCAATAAAGTTCACTGCACCCAGCCAAAAGGAAAAGAAAAAGAAAACCTCGCACAATAAATAAATAAACAAAATAACAGAAAATCTTTATGACATTGAATTTGGTAATGATTTTCTGGATATGACCCAGAAATCATAAGCAACAAAAGAAAATATAGATAAATTGGACTACACTAAAATTTAAAGTGGTTGTGCAACAGAAAAGACTATCAACGGATTGAAAAGGCAACACAGAATGGCAGAAACTGTTTGCAAACCATCTATCTGATAAGGAATAACAAGAAGATATTCAAAACTCCTGCAACTCCACCACAACAAAATCCATTATTAAAAAAGGAGGGAAAGCAACAGAAAGAGAAAGTACACGTTAAGATAGTAGAAAAGAACCTAATATTTTACTAATTATAATAAACAGACACAAGTCCTTGGGTTAAAAGTCAATACAGGGCTCAGATTGTGGCTCAGTGGTAGAGCGCTTGCCTAGCACGCATGAGGTACTGGGTTTGATCCTCAGCACCACATAAAAAAAAAAAAAAAGTCAATACAGGGCCTGGATGTTGCTCTCTGGTAAAGTGTTTGTCTACCATGCATGAAGCCCTGGATTCAATCTCTAGCAACACACACACACACACACACACACACTCACACACAAACACAGAGTCAATATGGAATGAATCTTTTAAAGAATTTTTTTAAATCCACTTTATTTGCTGTTTATAAGATAAACACTCAAAATGTAGAGAAAAAATAAAGGTTGAAACTTAAAGAATGGCAATGTAGGGCTAAAAGGTGTAGCTCAGTGATAGAGCAATTGCCACAAATGTGCAAAGCCCTGGGTTCAGACTCCAGCAGGAGGGAAAAAGGCAATATTCTAATTGAATGAAAGCTGGTATAGCTATATTGATATCTGACAAAAATAGTACTAAAATAAGTGGGCCACTACATAATCATCATTTCCATATCCCAGATAGAAACTACTAAACTCTTCTATACTTAATAAAACAGTTTCAAACTATATAAAGTAAAAAATAATGGAAATACAAAAAAAATTGACAAATTTACTTCATTCATTAATTGATAGTACAGCTGACCAAAATATCAATAGGGATTATCTAAACAACACCATAAGCTGAATCAAACCAATTATATAGAAAATGTAGTCCCTGCAATTGAAGAGTATACTTTTACAAAAATTGAAAAAAAAAAAAAACCTGAGCATATACTAGATCATAAGTTGTGTCATGATATATTTAAAATAATCAGTTTAATGCAGACCAAGTTCTCTGAATGTAATGCAATCAGTTCTACATCAGCTTTTAAGTGATAATTTTTTAAATCATGTATTTGAAATTCCAAATATCAAAACATGTAGACCTCAATGATAAATGATGAAAATAACATCAAGACTTGTGGGATACAGGACTAGAGGTGCCTCAGTGGTGGTGCACTTGCTTAACATGCACAATGCCCCAGTTTCCATCCCAGCACCACAAAAATAAAAATAAAAAACAAATGAAACATAACTTGGAAGATGTTACTAAAACAGTATTTTAAAAAAAAAAAAATTTGTACTGGGGTTTGAACTCAGGGTGCTTAACCACTGAACCACATCCCTAGTCCATTTTTATATTTTATTTAGAGACAGGGTCTTGCTAAGTTGCTTAGGGCCTTGCTGAATTGCTGAGGCTGGTTTTGAACTCAAGATCCTCCTGCCTCAGCCTCTCAAGCTGCTGGGATTCAAGGCATGCACCTCTGCACCTGAATCAGAGGTGCAACCTGAATCATTATTTAGAGGGATAGGTATGTCATGACCATAGTAGCAAGAAAACCAGAAAATTAAAGAGTGCATCAATTAAGAAGTGAGAAACACTGAAAGTAAAACTGATTCAAAAAGTAAAGGGAAGGAAATAATTTAGTCATCAATGAAACTAATATTTAGAATGCTCTTTAACTGAGCATTTCTTATGTGCTGGACAACAAGCCAGGCGCTGCGGACACAGAGATTACAATTTAATGGGCAAGGCTGACAAAATTGCTGCGCATTCTCTCAAGACACTTAAACATGTGAGACTCATAAAAGAGGGTACCCCCATCCCCGCCAGAGCCCCATCTTGTCATACCAGACTTAGAGGTGAAATAACAAAGAGAATGAGGGCAGAAGTTGATGGTGATGGTTTCACTTATTGTTTTCCATATTCCTAGGACCAGAGGCAGGTGCTGACACTCAGTAGGTTCCCCCACGAATACTTGAATAAATTAATAAATGAATTGTGCGGAACACAATAAAAGAAGGCCTTGGTTGCCAACACATGGTAAAGTACTTGATGGTTGCCTTGGAGACAGAGGAAAATGTACAGTATCTAGCCAAATTCCCTTCATTTTCCCAAACCTTTGAGAGGCCCTGCTTTCCTGCCTCAGGACACCTGGCCCAATAAGCTCCACCTCTATTCTGCTCCTATAAAAAAAAAAAAAAAAAAAACTCACTGGATCTCTGGGTGGCCCAAAAGTCGGATAAAAGCACTATCGCCGTCCAAGTGCCCATCCCATACTATGCTGAGCTTGGCCATATGTCCCATGAACAGGGATCAAAGAGGCCCACATCCCACAGGAGAAAAATAACAGGACTTCAGTCTTTAGAGGTCCTCCCTACCCAATCTTTAACTTTGGGTGGACGATCTGGTGACAGCTGGCCACGGTTAGTAATTTCCCATCTGGCAGAGAAGTGGATCATCTGCATCTGTGTGTTGGGGGAAAGAGGGAGGGTAGTACAGAGGTCATAAGCTCACATCAAGGCCACATATTTAGGTCAATGACAGAGCAGATGGCCAATCATAGGCCATTACTATTCTCTACTCTGCTCACTACTGTTCAATTTTTGTGTGATTTCTCCTTTCATTTGTGAAAGTCGCTCTTGGAAACAGACTCTCTCTTATATATAATTTGAAGAGGGCCTTGAGTTGGGTAATTGTATTAGAAATGTGTCTAAAATCAATTCCCTTTCTCTATTTCTCCCATGGCTTTTGTCTTAATTTGGGGTCAATTGTTGATGGCCCGGACATTTTCCATACTCCTCCCAAGGCCTTTCCTGCTCCATTTCTCCTCACCATTGCTACAAAAACCACCCTTGGAATCGTGTCACCCCTATTTTCACTCCTTCAACACCCCCATAGTGCCTTCTGAGTAAAGTTCTGCTTAAGATAGAATTCAAGGTCCTCCACAGTCTGAACCCAAATTGACTCTTTGGTCTTGTTCCCCGATAGCCACCCACCCTGTAATTCAGTGACACCACATGTGTCTCCAGGTCTTTGCCTTGTGCCACTTCGTCTCTCTGAGATGATCTCTGTCTGTGGACATGGTAAAACCTTAGCTATTCTTCAGGTCTGCCATTTTCTCCGTGAAGCTTTTTCTGATCCCGCCACTTCTCCCCGCCATTCCCACCTCCCAGGCACCATACCGTTTTGTACATTCCCTGGAAAGAGCACTTTCAGTGCTTCAGTACAGATGCTCATGTGGCTGCCTCCCCAACCAAGATGTGAGGTTGAGAACTGTGCCTGATCTTTGACCCTGGAGCCCAGCACAGAGACCCACAGGAGTTTAAGAACTGTTGATGGTGTGGCTAAATTAAACAAACACCAAACCAATAAATGCAGGGCTAAAATTTCTGGAGATGTACTGTAATGCACCTACATTGTTTTCCATCAAATTTCCTGAACAAAAATCAAGATACCAGGTCTGAAAATGGGACAGAACATTTGAAATTGGGAAATGTCCTCAAAAACATGGGTTATGCCACCCCATACCTATGTCCCACAACCAGGCATCTGATCAACATTTCAAGACAAATGTTGTTAATAATCCCTTTCTCTGCCTGTCATATTTCAAATGAGATTTATCAGTTGTCAACCCGAGAAAATATATTGCCTTTTATTGCTGTTTAAGTCTCTGCCTGGGTCAGGAAGCCATAAACCTTTCAGTTTCTATTCATAGGCTGGGAGACTAAAACCCAGTTTGGCCTGGAGTTATTCTGCCTCCATTACTTTATTCCCAGTTCCCCATCAGGTATTTTGAGAAAACCCCATTTCTAGTATATACCTAGTCTTATTGCTGGTAATTACAGTTAGTAAGGTACAATTCATTAGTCTCTTACCTTATACTAGGTCTTGGGTTAAAAACTTTAGATGCATTATCTCTTTTAATTTTCACAGGTACACTTTTGCAAAGGATATTATTATCATGGTAATACCACAGATAAGAAGACTAATATTTAAACCCATGAAGTAACCTGCCTGAAGTCCTGATCACTAATAAGAAGCAAAGTCAAGCTTTAAACCTAGCACTGAATGACTCAGAAGTCTCTGCCCATATCAAGCAGCTTACATTTTCTCTGAGGGAATAAGACAATCACATAAGAAATTATGGGAAAATAGTATTTATGGAAATGCCAGGATTGGGCTTTGTATTTTTATTTATTCATTTATTTTTAAGATAGGGCTTTTTTAAATTTTTTTTTAAGATAGGGCTTTTAAAATCACAAATTATGAAGGTTCCCTTAGACCAGATTGAGATTTGATTTGCTTAATCTTGAGGTTAAGGAGGAAAGAGCTTGAGTTTTATAACAAAATAAATATTTACAGAACCTTGGGGTTGTATACAATCAGTAAATTCAGTGATTGAAGGTGTAGGGTGGGCAGACGAGAGAACTAACTCATGGGCAAATGCCTCCAGAGCTAATAATTTGTGCTTGTCAAAAGTCACAGAGCACTTTCACATTCATCATGTCAAGTCATCTTCACAGCAATTTTGTGAAATGTAAATTATCTCTATTTTTGCAAGTGGGGATGAAGCATTGATTCAGTAGCTCTCCCCAAATCACCAACCAGTCAGAATGCAAATCTTTGCCTCCTGGGCCTTGTGTTTTCTGCTACACCTCAGTGCCACTCAGGATTTACACATTCTGGCTTCTTGACAGCTTCTTACCTGGTCCTCTCTGCTCAGTGGATCCTGATGGAGTCCTTCCCATCCGTCCAACTGGTAGTCTTCACCAACTGCCATGGAACATTCTGTCATCCACATTCCATCCATCCAACCCTCCTCCCTCTAGAGAATCAGGGATCAGTGTGGTTGTAGGACAGAGAACTGGACATACTTGTGAAGTCTCAAGCTTCTAAAATTCATGGTTATCCTTTTTCTCCTGTAGTAACGTTTGTACCAAGGCAAAAGCTGGTCACTGGATGACTTTTCAAGTCAATTGGACATTGTAAAATTTGAAATGGAAGAAATATTGAAATTTCTGGAACTCTGATTTTGAGGATCTTGTCCTTTTCCCTTTCCCCAGGCTCCTCTATGAGCATAGTCTCCCTTGCAGTCAATAAATATTTTTTGAGCACGTATTGGGTGCCAGGGACTATTCTAAGTTTGGAGAATATATTGCTGCAAGCTACAGGAAAAAAAAAAAAAAAAACCTGCTTGCTCTCATGCAACTTGCTCTCATGAAATTCTAGTGGGAAATTCACGTTAACTAAATAACATGCCAAGTGGTGATGGGCTCACTGATGAAAAATAAAGTCAAGGTGTTAGAAAATGACCAATGGGGGTCTGTTTTCAAATGGTTGATGGGGGAAGCCAGCTTTAATGAGGTACCTAAAAGCAATAAGGGAGCAAGCAAAGCGAATTGGCCAAGGGCTTCCCCGGGGAACAGAGAACATAGTGCAAAGGCCCTGAGGTTAGCTCATACTTAGGTTATTCCAGGAATTGTAAGGAGGTCAGTGTGGTCAAAATAGATGAACAAAAGGGAGTGGAAGAGATGATGTCAGTGCGAGTGAGGGACCAGATTTTGTAGCGCCTTGTAGGTCCATAGAGGATTGTTGTTGGTCAGGCATTCAAACTCACTCAAACAAACAAACCAAGCAATTATTTTAGGCCAGAATTGTTGGGTGCTGACGATGCAGGGATGAATTAGACAAAGTCTTCATTGTCAAGAAATTCAGAGGCTAATGAAAAACAAAGACAAACAGGCAACTATATCACAGTATAATGAGTACTGTGATCAGGTTAAGCACAGAATATCATAGTACAATAATGAGGGCCCCTAATGTAGGCAGGGAATGTCAAAGAACATTGATGTCTAAACCTGGGCTATTCAGTGAGGTGGCCACCAGCCCAGTGGGGTTATTTAGGATGTGAAATGTGACTAATCTGAATGAGGAAGTGAATTTTTACCATTACTTAATTAAAATATGAAACAAGCAATGTGAAATTTTTTTTTTTTTTTCATTAAACACAAGTCCACAGTTTGGGTAGGGCTACATCCACTTTTGCCATTGTTTTATGGAGATTTTATTGCTGTTTTGTTACTGTTCATAAACTTTTTACTTTGTAAAATGTTTAATTTACAATTAAAATGTACAATTAAATATGTGCCTCTCATAATATTTCTATTAGACAAAACTAATCTAAATGGAGAATGTAAGCGACAGGTCAGGAGAGTAGAAACCTACCCATGCCAAAGTCCAGAAGTCAGAGAGAGAGCCCAACACCACAGCACCTTTGAGGAAGGAGAGGTGCTCAGGAGGTTGCATACTAAAGTGCCCGCAAGGAGGGAGATAAGGAAGGTCAAAGAGCAACCAGGTCTGAGGCCTTTTATATGCAACAGAACCTGAATTTTATCTTGAATATAATGGAGAGCTACCAAGTGTGTCGGTCAGCCTTTTGCCACTGAACCAAAATACCTGACAAAAACTTAGAGGAGGAAAAATTTATTTTGGGCTCAGTGGTTTCAGAGGTCTCAACCCACGGTTGGCTGACTCCATTGCTCCAGGCCTGAGCTGACACAGAACATCATTGCAGAAGGGCGTGGTAAAGGAAAGCTGCTCGGCTCATGGAGCAGAGAAAGGGAGTAAAGAGCCAGGTAACAAGGTGTAATCCCCAAGGGTTCACCCCAGTGACCACTTCCTTCAGCCATGCCTGCCAGCTTGGAGTTACCGCCCAGTGTAGTAGTCCTTTTAAAATACCAATCCAATAAGTGGATTAATCCACCGATCCGGTTGCAGCTCTCGTAATGTAATCATTCACTTTCTGAACATTCCTGCGTTGTCTATCTTGGATCCAAACCATCCTACAAGGGATTCAAGCACAGGAGTTACCCAATCCACTGCTTATGCTGAAAAGGTCACTCTGGCTATCACATGGAGCATGTATTGAAGGTGGTCAAGAATGGAAGAAAGAAGACCACTTACCTAGTGCTAGGTGCAAAAATGAGTCAAAGAGTCCAAGACAGTGACCAAGGAGAAGAGAGAAGTGGGATATTAAGAGATATTAAGGCGAGATCAGGATGGCTACAACTTGCCTTTGAGCAGGTTTGAAAAACAATTTCAAACGGACTTAAAGATTCGTCCCTAATGTTGCAGGCTGTAAGAAACAAATGACCCTCCAAGTTGAGAGTTCAGGCAAATGACTGGGCTCCTAAAGAAACATGATAAAAAGGCTCACCTAAGTGGCTGCTCTTCCCACCTCCCTAAGGATTATGAGTAATAATCGGTGAGAAGAATACTTTCCTGGAATCGTTCTTGTGCATCTTGTTTTGTCTTTAATGAATGTGACTTTTGGAAGTCAGTGTATTCCATGCTGCCAAGCACACAGCTCCAGCATTTTCATTTCCTTTTATCAAAGGATGCCTGAGAGGCAAGATTGTATCTCTCAAAAATGGACTTAGGGAAGATGAAATGAATTTGAAGTGCTTCCCCCCACACACCTCAATGGCAAACAAGAAATAGGAAACATAGCAGACAACTACACCTCCAGCAACCCAGAGGCATAACCCAAGTTTTGTAGAGCCTAAAATTTACATCACCATTTGTTGTTTTGGGGTTTGAGTTTTTGCTTTATTGGGGTGTGTGTTGGGGTGGGTCTCTTTTGGGGAAAGAATACTGAAGTATGAATTTGAAATCACTAGGCATCTAGTCTCATTCAAATGAATGTCCTTTAAATGAAGGTCCTTGAAATTTAAGCTTCATTAGCTTCATGACAAATCTGCCTCAGTAGTAATAACTGTAGGAGGTTGTTTCCATCCATCAAATATGTGTCAAGTATCTAATGGGTATGGGCACTGAGCAGGGTTGGGAACATAAATGTGAATGAGACCAGACACAGGCTCTGCCCTCAAGAAGTCTACCACACGGGAGAGGAGGTGGATAAGATCATCATGGGAGCACATTATGAATGCAAGCGTAAGTCCTCTGTCCACGGGGTTATGAGTGCAGGGAGAAAGGGTACTCATTTACCTGAGTAATATTTTCTGCCCCATGAAGCTGGAAACCTTATCAGCTAAAAAAGTAAAAGTGACTTGAATGGCAAACCTAGTTCTTGCTAAGTCATGTCGCTAACAAGATGAACTGCTTACTAATAGCTTGGGATTCTCTCCAGAGTAAAATAATAACCCTATCATGGGATGAACTATGTCCCTTCCAGATTCATATATTGAATTCTCAACACCCGATGTGACTGTAGTTAGAAATAGAATCTTTAAAGAGTTAGGCTTAGATGAGGTCATAAAGGTAGGGCCCTGATCCAATAGAACTGGTGCCTATCGGAAGAAGAAGAAATACTAGACAAATCCCTGACTCTCTGTTTCCTTCTTCCTCCCCTCTTTCCTTTCCTTCCCCTCTCTTTCTCCATCCATCTGCAGGGCACAGAGAAAAATATGATGTGAGGGACAAATCAATAGACAGAAGGAAGCTATCTGTGGTCAGGAGGAGTCTTCACCGGAAATCAAATTTTCTGGCACCTTGATGTTGAACATCCAGCCTCAAGAACTGTAAGAAAACAAATTTCTGTTTGTTTCACCCATCTGGTACTTGGTTATAGTATCCTGTCCTGACTAATAAAGACCTCTAAACAAATATGGTTATTTCTCACTATAGCTGGCCCCAAGGCAGAATATCCAAGAGCAATGAGGTATTACCATGCCTCTCCTTCAATATTTCCAGGGGAAATGCAAGAAATGTGGTTAGTGTCCTCTCATCTCTTGGGTCCTACTTCTTCTTCCTTCTTCCTTAGCCCCTCAAAGACTACTATTAAGAGTCCTCCCCCAGAGTCATATTCATAGATAAAAGAGGCAGCTTCATGATGCTGGAAAAATATTGGAAATATTTAGAAATAGCTTGGGTACAAGACCCCAGGCAAATAAAGACCTGTCTCTGAATGGCAAAAGGAAGGGAATGAGCTACATTATTCCCAACCTCCCTTCTAATTGAGTGATTCTGGGATTCTAAGCTGTATTAGCTACTCTTTATCTGTGGTTTTCTTTCTAAAGTTTCAGTTACCTGAGGTCAACTGGAACCTGAAAGTATTAAATGGGAAAATTCCAGAAATAAACAATTTATATGTTCTAAACAATTTTTATTATAGTATATTGATATAGTTGTTCTGTTTTTTTTTATTAGTTATTGTTGTTAATCTCTTAATGTGCAGACAGATTTCCATCATGGTGACAAAATACCTGAGATGATCAACTTGTACAAAAGAAAGATTTATTTTGACTCACATTTCAGAGGTTTTAGTTAATGGACCCTCATCTTCTGTGGCAAAGCAGAATGTGATGGTAAAGCAAAGTTGCTCACATCATGGTGGCCAAGAAGCAAAGAGAATGGGAGGGACCAGGGTCCCAATATCCCTTCAAGGACATGCACCCAATGATCTCACTTTGTTCCACTAGATTCCACCTCCTAAAGTTTCTGTTATCTCCTAATAGTGCGATGGACTGGCAACCAAGACTTTAAACAGGAGAATTTGGGGAACATTAGAGATATAAACTATACATTCCTCCAATGGCCTCCAAAGTCTTGTGTCCTCACAATGCAAAATGCATTTAGTCCATCTCCAAGAGTCCCCACAACGTCAACAGTTCCATCACTGTTCAAAAGTCCAAGTCCAAAGTATCCTCTGAGATCCAAGGCAAACTCTTAGCTGTAAGTCCCTGTAAAAATACAAAAACAAATTACATACTTCCAAGATACAATGGCATAGGGTCAACATTACCATTCATAAAAGAAGGAATAGAAAGATATTAAGGGGGAAACAGACTAAAGCAAAACTCAAACCCAGCAGGGCGAACATTAAATTCTAAAGCTATATGTTCAGTATCTGGAGCATGTAGTTATTGTTGGGAAAAGTATAAACGGCAGCCATACCCCAGAGAAAAAACCCCAACATGGCCTAAGGACCTCTTCTTCCTACCTTCTTCTTTTCTGCAGTGGCGGGAAAAATTCCTGCCCGTGTGAACTCTCCCGCTGGCGCCAATTTCAAATCTCGCTGGTGGGGAACCTTAGCTCCAATGAGAACTAATTCCTGGGCTCCGGAGCTGATATCTGGAAGAACTTGCCAATAAACGGGTTGCCTGCCATTTATCTAAGCCCTGCCATCTCCCCCTTAGTTCTATATAAGCACACAGCTTTTTGCAATAAAATTGGAATTCTCCCGGCGAAGTGTCTTTGCATGGGGAATTCTTTCAGTTATGGGATGTGGGTCCCCACAGGCTTGTGTAGCCCTGCCTCTATAGTCTGGTCTTGCTGGCTGCAGCCCACATGGTCATTCTCTGGATCTGCAGCTTCCCTTGGGAGGTTCACCACATTTCTGGCATCTCTAAATTCTTGGGGTCTCCATTGCAGCTTGGGCATCACTCACAACTTCACATGTCACCCTCTCTGGGGCTGCTTTCAGGGATTCCAACCCTGCCACACGCTGCCTGGACTGCCAGACTTTCCTTTGAAATCTCAGTGGAAACCTCCAGGATCTTGCAATTCTTGCATTCTGTATGCCTGCAAAACCAGCTTCATATAGATGACACCAAGGTTTTCCACCATCTCAAGCAGTATCCAGGTGCACTTGATCCATGCAGTGGCATCTGAGTGCCTGGACTTCTAAATGCAGGGAACTGAGTCCCAGGAAGCAATTCCTTAGGTGGCTCTGGGTGAGCAGGTTACCCTGGGGCTCTTTTCTCACATGAACACTTTTGCATATTTGATGGGTAGGGTCTTGCTGACTCCTGAGATGTCCCTTAAGGCATCCTTTTTACTGTCCCACTGCAAAGTACTTGACTCCTTTTTAATGGCACTAATCTCGAGTAATCATACCTCCTTTAAATGCACTCTCTTTCTGGACAAACTACATATTTTCCATATCCTCATTTCTCTCTTTTGCTTCTGGGCTGTCATGAGGTGAACAGCTTCTTTCATCACATGCTTCTGTCATGTGTACTGCTTACCACAGGCCCAAAGGGAGCAGATCCAAGTGGCCTTGGACTAAAACTTCTGAGCCCATGAGCCAAAATAAATCCTTCCTCCTTTTAAGTTTATTTTCTCAGATATTTTGTCATAGCAACAGAAAGCTGACTAACATATTATGCTTAATTAATAAAATAAACATTAAACACAGGATACATAGATCTTAGTATGATCAGTGGATTCAGGCATCCACTGGGGGTCTTGGAAAATATCCCCTTGGATTAGGGGGAATGTCTGTATTATCTTTCTAGAGGACCTCTCAGACCTGAATGTCTCTAAGTCCCACATGAAGGAATCATTCTCTAAGACAAGGAGTTACTTCTGGCCAGGAGGCCTCCCCAGACATCTTCAAATTACCTTTGAGTGCACAGGCAGCTGGATCACCTGCTCAAAGTCTTAGAAACTCTTGTTCTTTGGCATTTTTGACCCAAATGTCTTTGTGGGATGTGGAAATTCAAAGGTTTCACTGAAAGGCATTGATTAACAAGAAATATTAAGAAGTCTTTTCCCACATATAAGAGGTTCTGTGGCATTCCTTCTACCTGGAATGGGAAAAATCAAAGAGCACATCATTGGGGAGAAAACTGCTAAGTGCTATGTCCTGAATGTACAGAAGGAAGAAATTTCTTAACATCCTAGGTGGTCATGCAAATCTGTGATAACCTACCTTGCATTTTGTTATAGGATCTCAAATGTTCTCTAAGCAAACACCAAGAACCTTGCTGAGCAGTATGGCAGACCCTCCTGAGAGCAGGCTTCAAAACCAAGCCTCTGGCCATGTGAGCGGCAGGGAGATGTCTCTTACCTTTTTCCCTCTTCTAACCCTACTGTCTGCATGCCTGAGAATCCTAGAATAAAACTACCACCTTGAAATTGAAAGGGATTTTGAGGTCAAAACCAAGGATTAAAGAGGTTGCCTCATTTCTTGGGAACCTATCAACACAGCTTGGAATTATGCATTTTTTTCATGCGCATCTGAAGGCCCAACTGATTGCAAACTCTGTGAGTAACTGTCTTTCTCTTTTGTGCCTTCTCCTTGGTATGTAGTATTTTCATTTCTGCAGGATATTTTCTGACACCAAATGTGTGGGGATTTTCCACATCAGTTCTCCAATTCTCCAGCACCAAATGGGTGTCCAACATTTCAATTCAATTCTGACACTAACAGCTCAGGGGGTCCTTCCTACAAGGTTTCCCCTGCTTCAGATGCCCGGAATATCTTTATTTCTGCCTCTCCCACTACAAATTCAAGGGTTCCTGTGACTCCTCCTTAGGTGCAATCACTAGCTATCCAATGACTATAAAAATTCAGGAAAGCACTTTGCTTACATTTACTGGTTTACTTAAAACAAAACAAAAAGAAAAAAAAAAGATACAACTCAAGAATAGCCAAATGGAAGAGATATATAGGGCAGAGCACAAAGAGCATCCATGCTATATCAGGATATTGCCATCTCAGCACATCATTGTGTTTGCCAACCTAGAAGCTCCATGGGTCCCAGAGTTAAGAGTTTTATACTCCATTTCTGCTCTCCTCCTCCCTGGAGGTTAGGGAGTAGGACAAAAATTTGGTCCTTCTGGAGACCAACCCCTATTCTGAAACTATCTAGGAACTTCAACCTGAGTTGCCTTATTAGCAGAAACTCAGGGGTAGGTGAAGAGGCTCCTTATGAAAAGCAAAAGATACTCCTGTCACTCGGGAAATTCCAAGAGTTTTAGAAACTTTGTGCTAGAAACAAGGGACTAAGATTGTTAATGGAGTCAGAGGCTCACCTCTGGAGGTCCCAATGAAGAAGGTCCACCCCCTTGTCCAAAGAAATTAAACAAAAAAGTAATGGTGAAAGACAGGAAAGGAACTTTAATCAGTAGAGCTCTACTGGGAAGAAAAGAGGACAAGCTTCTCAGCCCTTTCTTTGGGGGACTGACATGAGGTCCCAGATTATATAGAGGGGGGTCGGGGGCAGCACGGGCAGAAATACACACAATCAAGCAGTCTTGGTCTGTGGTCCTATTGATCATTATTTTGTGCATAAGAATGTTGCTACTGCCAGAGGGGTAGTTTTGACTTATCACAGGATGTTTATCAATTAGATCGGTTGTTTCTGGAGTCCAGGGTGACTGTAGGAGAAAAGGACTCAGAGGAAAGGAGATGGATTCAAAATGGAGGCAGAGATGGCAAGATTTTATCTTGCTTTTAGGTACCCATTGGGTATTTGTAAGCCCAAGAGAAGATCTTGTGCTTTTAGCAAAAGCAGCTTCTAAGTCCTTGTTACAAGAGCAAATGAATGTGTGTATGTGTGTGCATGCATGTGTGTGTCTGTGAATGTTTAAGAGATGGAATCTTGCTATGCTGCCCAGACTAGCCCCAGCTCCTAGACTCGAGCGATCCTCCTGCCTCTGCCTCCTGAGCAGTTGGGACTATAGGCATGTACCAAATATATTTTTTATTAGACCTAAATTACACAGAGTAGGTTTTTAATTTAACATGTACCAGTTTATTCCTTGACTAACTTGGAACACAAGAAGCATGATGAGAGACTAAAAATGGCTAAGCAACCCCCCCTCTCTGAAATCAGAAAGATTGTGAAATAACTTTGATTTTGTGAGATCCTTGATTTCTACCAGGAGAATTTATGTTTAATTCCACACATAATCTTGAATATTATGAAAGAATAGATAAAATGATATACATTTGCCTATATATTTTTGTTGTTGTTGTTGTTAAAAAGCTAAATTTCAGGCAGGTGTCATGGCACATGCATGTAATCCCAGGGACTCAGGAGGCTGAGGTAGGAGGATCATAAGTTCAAGGCCAGCCTCAGCAATTTAGGAAGTGCCCTAAGTAACTTAGTGAGACCCTGACTCAAAATAAAAAATGAAAAAGGGCTGGGGATGTGGCCCAGTGGTTAAGTGGTCCCCCTACCCTACCCCTGGGTTCAATCGCCAGTACCATACACACAAACACACACACAAGAGCTAAGTTTCTTATTTGGCATTTTCTATAGAACTAGCTAATTAAGAGGTTCCCTGACTGGCCCTTGCTCCCTGACCTTCTTCATTGCAGCTTTGCAAGTCAAAAGAGTGGCACTAGCAGAGGCTGGAGTCCACTGCCCTTGGTGCCCCCGCAGCTGAGAAACCTGCCATTCCCATATGCGGGAGTTTGCTAGAAGCTGCATCTGAGGGTGCTACAAAGCACTGTGTGCAATAGAAAGAGGCCTTCACACACGAAAGTATGAGAGCAGGTCAGTGGGCTGCGCCATGGTGCCCGACTATGCACTAGGACTTGGCTGCCTTTCAGGAGCCCCTTTCACCACGTTCCAGGGGCTCTTGTTAAAGGAGCACATGGCTCTCTCTTCTCCCCAAGGTGGTGAACTCAGGGAGGACGGCCTGTACTGCCCCATGCCTTCCCACTATTGGAGTGTCTCAATTGTTGACAATCAAAACTGAGATTATCTAAGCTGGTTGGATGTGGAACTCAGAAATCCCTGGATCCTCAGGCTAACACCCACCTAAAGTGGTCACCTGTTTCATGCTTATGCTGAGAACAGACAATGCTGAGATGTTCCGTTTATCCCCTGATTCACTTCCTAGCTTTGGACGCAATCGTGAAGGCAAAGGAAAACCTGGACAATCCTCTAGTTTTGAGTTGCTTATACTCACTTTTATCACCAATTTCAGCAGTTACTTAGGTAAGCGATACACACCTCTTAGCTTTGTTATTGGTAATACATGGGATGTATGATCACTATGGTGACAATTGTTTAAGTGGTGTGTTTATCAGCTTTTAGTCACTGTGATCAAAATATCTGACATAAATAACTTTGATTTTGGCTCATGGTTTCAGAGGTTTCACTGTTGGCTCATCTGAGGCGAGGCAGAACATCATGGCGTGGCGGGAAGGCATGATAGAAGAAAACTGCTCAGGTCATGGCAGTCAGGAAACACAGAAAGGGAGAAAAGGAGAGGTTTGGGGACAAAAAAATACTATTCCGAGGCATGCCCCAGTGACCAACTCCCTTCAACCAGGCTCCACTGCCTTGCAGTAGTCCATTCAGCTATCAAGGGATTGGTCCACTGATAAGGTTAGAATCTCCATGATCCAACCACTCCCGGAAGGTGGTCCACCTTTAAACACTGCTGCACTGCAGACCAAGCCTTCAGCACATGACACTCTGTGGGAGACACTTCATATCCAAATCATAACAAGTGATTGTTCAGGAATTTGGAGGTTGCTTTTGGCTGTCTCAAACCGATTAAAAATCACAGATCCTTCCATTGGGCCTGTGCAGGTATCCAGTAAGTGACCTCCAAATACTCCACCCTCAGATATCACTAATGCCGCTATTGTCTGAACATGCATCCTAGGGAGGCCATGAAGTTTGACTCCACAGGCACAGATCATTGATTGCTTCAACTTTCCTTAACTTCAGACATCTTTCCCCACACCTCAGACTACCCTGCTTCTTTATATTCCCTAAATATCCCTAAACCCTATTCTCAGAGTTGCAGATTTGAGTCTGGGTACTCTTCCTCTCAGGTTTGGTTGTTTTGTGAATAAAAATCTCTTTTGCAAAACTCATCACTCCAGGGGTTGACATACTAGGGAGTGTGCAAAATGTGCCTGTTGAGTAGCAATATCCTGAACTGAGAAAGGCCTGAGCAAGCCACAGAGAAAGGTCTGGGTGAAGGTGAAGTTTTACCACCCCATCAATCCATCCTGCTACTGAAACTGGGCTCTGTTAATGCGAGGTCTGCTCCTTCCTCATCTTCTATACTATCAAGACCCAAGTCAGGAATAACTATCATAGTTTGCCTGGGACAGATAAATTTCCTGGGACACAGAATTTTCATGATAAAACCAGGAGAGTCCCAGGCCAAGTAGGATGAGTTGGTCACTGTGGGCAATGGCTTTGAAGTCCTATTCAGAGCTTGCTTTTGATTGGAAGGTAAGCAACTCTGCTATGGTGCTCTCTTGAATTTGGTGATAAATGATAAACGTGTGACTACATAAAAGTAAATCTATAGCAGTAGAGAGAGGAAACGGACTCCAGAATAAAAAATAAAGGTAAGTTTTATGAGAGCAAGAGTCATGATTTCTACATTCCTATCATATACAGCAAGGCATGGCACACAGTAGGTATCAAATAAATATTCGTGAAATAAATTAGTCAACATACAAATTCCAGCTCTGGCTCTATCATTACTCCCTGAATGACATTAATTAAGTCACTGAACTTCTTTAAGCCTGTTTCTTCACCTGTATAGTGGTGATGATAATAATTAACCTCTAAATCATGTCTCCCCCACCAAATTCATACACATTGAAGTCCTGGCCCACAGTATCTCAGTGGGTTCTCATGAGAACTTGAAATTGGACATTTAGGGACACCAGACATGTGCACCAGACATGGCAGAGCCCAACCAGTAGGCCTACAGCAAGCCAGGGAGAAAGGACTCAGGAGAAACCAAACCTGCCAACACCTTGATCTTGGACTGCTTGCTTCCAGAACTATGGGAAAATTATGTTGTTTAAGCTTCTCCATCTGTGGTATTTTGTCATAGCACCCCAAGAAAACACTAATAAAATTGTGATTAAAAGGAAAAACATACATAAATCACCTAGCCCATAAATGCTTGGTGAGTACTTCCTGTGCTTATTATGATTATTAATAAAAATATCTGAGCAGGCCTCAAAAATATTCAATATGTACAAAAAGCATACAAAAGGGGTTAGAATTATTGCCTATGTCTGAGGACCTTGGGGACAGAGAAAATTGGGGGAGCTGTCCCATATACTATTTCCTACCTGGGGATCCTCCAAGAGTCACTAAACAACATTCTAGCCCAAGGCACCTCAAACTTTAAGGTGGGTATGAATCACCTGGGGATCTTGTTTAAATGCAAATTGAAATTGTGTGGGACTGCGGTGGGGCCCAAGAGTCTGTACTTCTAACAAGCCCCTAGTGGACTGGCCTTGCTAGTCAGAAGACAACACCAGGCCACACTAAAGAGATTGTGTGTTGCTTACACAAGACACAAAAGCAAATATATCAAAAATACTCTCTAAACTGGATCCTCTAGCTGTATATATGGTTATAGCTCTCAGCACCATTGAAGTATACATATAATTTGGAGCCATGGAGTTAAGGTGCTCAGGCAGGTGAAATTGTTGGAGAATTCCAGGAAGGAATAAAGGAAGGCACTCCATTATAGGGAAAAAAAAAATCCTCTGTAGGGGACTCTCTCTGGGACACTCTCTCTGGGACACAACAACCTAGGCCAACCCAGGTTGTCTTCAGTTCCTTATTTCCCTATCCAAATAAGGACAGCGGTGGCAGTGGGGGAGGCGAAGGGAAGGAAGGTGTGGGAGTGTTTATGGCCCTGTTTGTGCTCCTGCTAGCTAATGTTTGGTTTCTTTATCTTTGGAGAGACTAACGACTCTTGGTGCCAGCTTGCAAGCCACCAGATCTCCATCAGGAGGTAGGCCTCCCTGTGGGCCTGCAGCCAGAACTCTGGGAAGAGGGAGTGCCAACAGGGAAAATGGACTTGACCTGAGGTGGCCTAAAGTGAGCATCTTCATTAGAGCCCCCCCAAATCTACACCACCAGGGCCTTCCCTATACTCCAAGAAGTGATCCCTTCAGGTACCTAACCACACACAACTCAGATGTTCCTTCCTGAGACCCAGGAAGTCCCACAGGGCAATCAGATAATGGATCCAGCAACTCTGAGAAGCTTATATTTTCAGTGTTTTTCTAGAATTGGAGTTGGGAGGATGGATCCAGAAGAAATAGCAGAAATTTCAGCTTCTGAGAAATCTTGGACTCATCGCTCGCAACTGGGTATTATTCTTTTACAAGAACCCAGGTGTCTTACATATCAAGTTGCCAGAAGGATCCCTGATGGTAATGTCTCCCTGAAGAGATTTGAGAGGGCTTCATTCAAACTACAGGATCAAATACATTGTTGTGTTTAGATTAGAAGCTTGGACTTGGGAAGTTGACTAACTGCTTCACCACGGGCAAATCACTTAACCTCTATGAAGTCTTAATTTCCTATACTTAAAAAATTATATTATTCATTTCCAAGTAAATCATGGATTAAATAAGAGATAAAAAATAAATCCACGGTTTTATTATTACAATTTCTTCTTCTTTAGCCTTTTTAATCACATTTTTTCCCCACCATGTGATGGCAGGCTCCCTAAAGGCAGAAAGGGCCACGGAATTCTATCCTCCTCCTTCTCCCCTCCTGAAGTCCACCACCATGTTTCTCAGTCTAAAAAGAGAAAGAGAAGCCACGTTTGATGGCTCAAGTTTGTAATACCAGCAACACAGGAGGCTGAGGCAAGAGGATTGCAAGTTCAAAACAGCCTCAGGGCTGTGGTTGTAGCTCAGTGGTAGAGCACTTGCCACGCACCTGTGAGGCACTGGTTTTTTGTGGTCCTCAGCACCACATAAAAATAAAGATATTGTGTTCACTTACAACTAAAAAAAGTTTTTTAAAAAATTCAGCTTCAGCAATTTAGTGAGACCCTGTCTCAAAATAAAAAGGGCTGGGGATGTAGCTTAGTAGTTCCATCCGTCGTTTGAAAAAAAAAAAGAATTTTTTTCTTGGAGTGCTAGGGATCCAACCCAGAGCCTTGCACATGCTAAGCAAGTGCTCTACCACCAAACTACAACTCTCAGCTAAAACTTAATTGAACATCTCTCACATGCCAAATAAGAGCAATTCTTGGTCTTAGAGCTCTTAGAGGGAGACACGATGAGTCAGATAAATACACGAGTCCTAAATACTCTGACGAATGTCTAAGTGGGCAGGGGGTGACAAAGCAGAGCATGTTTACTTTTAATTTGGTGATTTAGATTGGAGGAGGGTTCAAACCAGATGTGTTTGAACCAATTTTAAGAAACAAGTTGGCCAGGTATCCTGGAGTGCGTGTCCAAGTATGGATTTGTGTGTGGGCACTGGATGGAAGGGGAGGAGGAGAGGAGGCAACCAGAGAGAGAGAGTGAGCTCAGCACAGGCAGGCAACCATGTGGCTTGTTCAGGGGGCTGAAAGGGGTTTGGAGTTGCCAGTGTGAGATGTGCAGGGAGGTGGTGGAGCAAGAGATAAGGCTCCAAAACTAGACCAAGGTCCACTCTCGGGTGCTTGACCTTGAGGACAATGCACAGCCAGTGGAGGGGAGTGGCACCATCAAGTACATGTGGAACTTTTTTCTCTAATTGTAAAAACAGTTCTTTTCAATTGAAAAAAAAAAAAACTTAGAGAACACAAGAAAACAAATCACTTAGAAACTCACTACCAATATACAACCCTCTGGAATGTGTCTTCCAGAGAAATCTGCAGGGTATAAACTGGAAAAACAAACTTTATGTCCCACTCTGCTCCTAATCAATCAACATAGAACAATTCTGTGACCAGATGTATGTGTGGGAGGAGCAAGATATTCTCCAGCAGATACTAACTAGGTGTCCAAGAATTCAATTCAATTCTGATATTGAGAGTATCAGAGCCCAGGATCAGGAGGCTCACTCACAAGACTGCCCCGACTTCAGATGCCACCAGCAAGTCCAGGCCACCCATGTTTCTGACAAAGTGGTTACAAAGTGGTTACAAATCAGGTTCCCTCGACACCATCCTTGGGTTAGATTCATTTGCTAGGATGGTTCACAGAACTCAGAGAACACTTTGCCCGTTTATTATAAAGGAAGTCATAAAGGACAGTGATGAACAGCCAGATGATAGGGCAAGGCAGGGTGGCGTAGATGTATGCCGAGTATCTCTGAGCACCTTCCAGCACCTCCACCTGTTCAGCTGGGCAGCTCATTCTAGTCTTGTTGTTCAAGAGCTTACATAGAGCTCCTCTCCAGCCCTTGAGGCCCTTTCATTCCCGCAGGATGGTGGGTGGAGTTGAAAATTCCAAACCTCTAATCCTCTAATCACTAGGTCTTTCTGGTGACTGGTCCTATCCTGAGGCAGTCTAGGAGCCCCACCCTACATCATATCATTAGCCTAAATTCAGGTGTTATTAAAGGGGCTTGTTATGAACAACAAAAATACTCCTATGGCTCAGAAGATTCCAGGAGTTTTAGGAGCTCTCTGATGAGAGCCAGGGACAAAGGCCAGATATATGTTACATGGTACTCCACAGGGAAGGGAGATAACAAGTACTACTAAGTGCCTATTTTGTGCAAGGAACTTCATGGACATTATCTCATTTATTATAATACTAATGTTTGCTGCTTCGAGTGTGCCCACAGACACAGGGTTAGGAAGAGGGCCTGTGGAGGGGAAGGGCAAGCTCAGCCTTGCATTACTAGGTAACCGAAGACAACCTTTGCTAAAGTACCAGGGATCTGCCTCACCAGGGCCTAATGTACCCACTGTGCACTACTGGGTGGATGAGATGGGGCACGGGGAAGGTGGCAGGAGAAGCAACTTGGAAAGAGGAGCGGGAACAGTGAGTTCTCTTTGAGATGTTTGTGAGACACGCAGGGAATGTATGGGCTTAGTACCCAGGAGAGAAATCTGGGCTTGAACCAGAAACTTTGGAATCGATGCTTAGATTAGAATCAAAACCATGAGAATCAGTGAATGTGCCCCAGGAAGAGAGAGGAGAGAAGACCAAGGAAAAAGCCAGGGAATGCGAGAATTCAAGGAACAGTGAAGGAGACCTTACTAGGATCTGTGAAGAAGGATCAAAGAACCCTGAAAGAGAGACATCCTGGAATTCACCAAATGTTGACCATCTGAGGGCAATCAGGTGAGCACTGCAGACAGGACACCATGGGGGTTGGTGGGGGGAATCGGGGTTGCCATTTATCAGCAGGAATTTTGCCAGAGCATTTCATGCAGTGGATGGGAGGAGCCTGCCTTCACCAGGAACAATAATGGATGAAAATACCAGGTGTGGTGGCTCATGCCTGTAATCCCAGCGGCTCAGGAGGCTGAGGCAGGAGGATCACGAGTTCAAAGCCAGCCTCAGCAAAAGCAAGGCGCTAAGCAACTCAGTGAGACCCTATCTCTAAATAAAATACAAAATAGGGCTGGGGATGTGGCTCAGTGGTCGAGTGCCCCTGAGTTCAATCCCTCGTACCCCTAAATAAATAAATAAATAAATAAAAAGGACAAAAGTGACAGTCGATGCGGGTTCTATGTTTATGGAGAGCTTGACTATGAAGAAACAGGGGTTTTCAGTTAATTGATTTGTTTCATTTATAAAGAATGAATGAAATAACATATTGTTATAAGGGAAGGGAGTCAACAAAGGCTGAATACGGAGACTGGAGAGAAGGAATAACCAAGAGAGGAAAGCTCTATAGCCGCTTTCCTCAACCAGGAGCAGTAAATGTCTGGAGATTTGGGCTGTCACAATTGGGGCAAGGAAGTAGTTTCTAGCATGTAGTTCATAGAGGCTGGGAATGCTACTCAGCATTCCTACAGTCCCCCCACAACAAAGAGCTATCTAGGCAAATGTCAACAGTGGTGAGGTCAACAAACCTCATTCTAAAGGAAGAAAAATCACATCAAGGACACAAATGAGGGCTGGGGAGGTAGTTCAGAGGTGGAGCACTTGTGTACTGTGTGAGGCCGCAGGTCTTATCTCCAGCACAAAACAAAACAAAACAAAAACAAAAACCAGAACATAAATGATAGGATTGGTTGCCATCTGATAAATGTCATGTCATCAGATAGACATTTGTCAAATCAATAAGTGAATTAGCAATTCCATAAGTAGATTCCCTCCCACCTCTTTCCATCTGGAAAATTCTATAACTTCACCATGGCACCAAGAATTGGAATATTACGTAAATGCTACAGCCTCAAAGATAAGACACAGTAAGTTTTGAATAAAGCAGTGCTGCCCAGAGAACGCAAAGAAGGCGTTGGGAAGATGGGAAGGCAAAAAGGAAGTGCACATTTATTGAGTGTCCACTTCACACAAGCACTTTACATGGTTGCCTGACATTATGCACCACACTCCAGGAAGAGGTACCAGCTTCGCTCGCTGAGGGGGAAACAGCCTCACTGAGGTCGAGTCATGACTACGCCACTCATTCTAGTGAGCAACCAAATCAAGGTTTGAAGCCAGTTATGTCTCACTGTAAAGTGCAAGCTCTTTCCACTGCTTGATGCTTTCCTTCTCCAATTCAGATCAAGTGACATCTCAGCCTTAAAAGATGCGCAGGAGTTTGCCAGACTGTGGAGAAGGGAGCGATGGGGGCATTCCGGATGTGGAGCACATTCAACCACCCTGGGGTGTGAAAGTCTATCTGGGGAGTCTGTGTGATGAAAGCCAATGGCACATGGGAGGGGTGGACCACAGCTAAGACTTTTCTAGAAGGCAGCCTTTGCTGATGCTATTCAACCAAAGCCTCCTCTATGCTCGGTTTTTCATGGTTGTCCTTTTCCCCAGTATTCCAAGCACAGAGGGGTCTAAATAATGGTTCAGAGTTGAGTAAATCTTTTTCTTTTCCATGACAACAAAAACAAGCTAAGTGACAAACAACTCCCTTGACTGAGACACTCATTTTATAAGGCATAATGAGTTATGGATTAATTTGGGAATGTTTAAGCAGCAGTGGGCAGGCACACAGTTGACCAGAACGTAAAACCAAGACCATTAGGGAGAAGCTCATTCCCCTTGTTAAGGGGAATGCCAGATAAATGTCACCCTCTGCTCAAGCTTTTTAATAGTTCTCCAAAAATAAAAAATAACCAGTACTCAGTTGTATTTCCTGACGTTTCCTGTTTACTGGGTGTGTGTTTGAGCAGCTGTGTTAGAAAGCATGACCTAAGAGCTTTTGGATCAAATTGTCCTTTGAAGCTCCTAGGTGTCAAGCTAGGGGATTACTCCCACCCAGGCCAGACCAGTCCTCCTGGCAGTTCTGAGTCCCCGGCTCCTACAAGCCAGAGAGTCCTGTAATAACTGTGAAAGGACAAAGGGTACATGGAGGTCAGGACATCACTCTACCTTCATGGATAATGTCACTTAGTTGAAAAAGCAGGAAAGAATGATTTTCACATAGTATTTTTCAGGGATTCTTGTATGTCCTGATCTCACCACAGAGGTTGCCGAGCACAGATCAATGCTGAACCTCTCAGCTCTTCTCTCCTGCACCCAAACTCTTTCCCTGCCCTAGGAAAGTACAAAAGGGCAGGATGCAGCCCAGGCTGCTGGACATATGCCCAATTACTTTCTGGGACAAGGATCCCACCCTTGATGGTGATAGGTAAATGTTCATGCTTAAAAACAAAATCACTCTCTTTTAAGTACAGTTCATTTAAACACAATTTTTATCACTTTTGGGCCATTAAATCACTAATTCTCACTTTGCTTCATTTAAAAATACCTAGTCATATTTTCACGATTTCTGTGTAAATCTCTTCTTCACACAAGGGAGGGGGCATGGGGTTATTAATGATAGTGGAATGTGATGATCATTATCATCCAAAGTACAGATATGAAGACAAATTGGTGTGAATATACTGTATACAACCAGAGATATAAAAAATTGTGCTCTATATGTGTAATAAGAATTGTAATGCATTCTGCTGTCATATATAAATAAAAAATTCAAAAAAGATGGGCTGAGGATATGGCTCACTGGTAGAGCGCTCGCTTAGCATGTGCAAGGCCCTGGGTTCGATCCTCAGCACCACATAAAAAGAAATAAGTAAAATAAAAATATTTTTTTAAAAATTTAAAAAAGAAAAAATCTCTTCATATGAAAAGATTAATGTATAAATATATTCGTTGTAGTATATTTATAATGGCAAAGCCTATGTAGCATAAAAAGAAAAAAGTCCAAAAAAACTGAATTAAAAATAGCAAAAAAGTAAGTTTATTTTTATTTGTTTATTTACTTATTTCTGAGCAAGCACTCTACCACTAAGCTACATTGCTTGTTTGTTGGTTTATTTGTTTGAGACAGGGTCTTGCTATATTGTCCATGCTGGTCTCCAGTTCATAAGCTCAAATGACTTTCCTGCCATATAGGTATGCACCACAGAGTCCACTTAAATGTAAGGTGAATGAGTGAAAAAAAAAATACGTGGTACATTGACAGTGAAACATTACGCAACTATTGGTGATCCTAGTATTAGTATTAAAAGGAAATGTTAGTATTAAAAGAAAATGATGATATTAATTTATGTTGAAGCTGGGCATGGTGGCACACACCTGTAATCCCAGATACTTGGGAGGCTGAGGCAGGAGGATCACAAGTTTGAGGGCAGCTTAGGGAACTTAGTGAGACCCTGTTTCAATATAAAATTTGAAAAAAGAATTGGGAATGTAGCTGAGTGGCAGAGCGCCTGTCTAGCATGAATGATGCCCTGAGTTCAATTCCAGTATCACAAAAATAATAATAATGATCATCATCATCATCATGTTTAATAAGCAAAACAAGGTACGCAGCCACATATGCAATTGATATTTTAACTGTAAAAATATACATAGGAAATGATAGGAAAGATGTGCAACAAGATGTACTTTGGATTAATTTCACTATCAGAAAAGGCCAAATATCTCTGTCTTAGTATGTTTGGGCTGCTAGGACAAAATATCTTAGAATTTTCAAACAGAAATATACTGCTCACAGATGGGAAGCTGGAAAATCCAAAATCAAGGTGCCTATAGCCTCGGCATCTGAGGAGGACACGTTCCTCACAGCTGGCACCCTCTGTAAGGGTGTCCTCATAAGGCAGAAGGGGAAGGGGAACTCTCCGAACCTGGAAGGGCACTGATCCCATTCACAAGGGTGGAGCCCTCATGATTTAAGCACTTCCCAAATGCCTCACCTCTTTATGCTATCATATGAGGCATTAGATTCCAAGCTCTGATTTGTGGGAGACACCAATCTTCAGGCCAGAGCACCCTCTCTATTGTTAATGCTTAAAGACAAAAGGAGCCCAAGAGAGCAATGGACTCACCCGTCGTGCCTTTTACGTCTTTCCAATGCTTCTAGTGCAGTTCATTTATTATTAGGGAATCATTTATGACTGAGTTGTGTGCCTGGTGACCAGAATGACATTCTTTTATAAGAACAGAAAGAGTAGCAGCTGTTGTCACCCAGGAGTGGGGGTTGGGAATGGATTTGAGTCTTACTCAGTTGAAATACTGAACCTCAGAGAACGAACGCTAGCTGCTGACCACAGAAGTCTCATTGCAAGGGTCTGCAGCTTTCCGTTGAAAAGCTAGAAAATTAGGCATCTGTCATCTTTATTTTCTTACCAATATTGAGAGCAATGGGTGGTAAATAGAGAGATGTCTTCTCTGATAGTAGGGACCAGAAGGAATGAGCAGGCAGAGATAAGTCCGCTAGTTGCTCCAAGGTGTCTCATCCACTGGATAGGATGGATATCTCCTCTGTTCTCAGCTTAATCCTTCCCTTTCAGGTTTGGACACCTGCTTTCATTAACTAGCCAACCTCCAGGGGAGGCCTAACAGTCAGGCAACTTAATTTTTTTTAGATATGGAGGGAAAATCACATCAAATAATAAATTGCTATCTTTATCTATTTTTAAAGTGTCACATGTAACTTAAAAATATCATGGAGAAAATAAAATGGGACAGTGAGAAGTCTGCTCTGTGAAATATTTAAACTATAAAGCCAGCAAGGCCAGTGATTACGGAGATTAAATAGATATAGATGATGGACATAAATCAGAAGCACATTGTCAAAGATTAGTATTTACTAAAGCTGTTTATCATCCTTCCAATAGGGTGGGGGGAAGCAATCATAGGGTTTTTAATGGAGGTCTAAACTATCAAGCCGTTATGTAACTTTTATCTATTTTGCTCATTTTTTCCACAAGGCAAGACAATTTCTTCTGTAGCAAATAAACCTCCTCTGCCTTTAACAAACAGTAGGGTATAATCCTGGACCAGCTGCCCAACTCTTGGGACTCAGTTTTCTCATTTGAGAAAAGGAAAAATTGATTCTTGTCATTTTTGATACTCTGTCTATCTAAAGAAGAATATTTAGATAGTTCTAGGACATGAATTGTAATATAGCATCCATTCTGGAACACATTAAATCGTAAAGCACATAATTATTTATGTACCACTAACAAAGAAAAATATCATGCCAAGGGCTGATGATTGTGGCTCAGTGGCAGAGCACTTGCCTCACACATGTGAGGCCCTGGGTTTGATCCTCAGCACCACATAAAAATAAATAAATAAAATAAAGGTATTGTGTCCATCTACAACTAAAAAAAATACATATTTTAAAAAATCGCGCCAACAAAACTGTGACACAATGCTTTAACTAGGCCTTGTGACCCAGGAATCATTCACTCCAACCTTTTGTGCTTTGAAACATGCAGAAATTCCTCCTGCTTTTTATTGAACTGCTCAGTTTATCTAGGAAATTCTTAAGTATGTATCTCAGTAACAAAACATAGCTTTCTTTCTCAGGTCCCATAAAACACTTGGTGGTCCTTCCTTTTGCCTCTCTCTCTCTCTCTCTCTTCTTGTTTCTTCTTCCTTCCCCTCCTCCTTCTTTTTACAATAATATGTGAGATTACAATCATTTGTCCAACGATGACTATTTCTTCCCTAATATAAGATTCATGTCCCACCATTTCCATGCTTCTGAAAACACAATAACTTTGCATTTCACTGCCAAATCATAGTGCAATTTTTGGTAATTTAAACAGCGACTGAGCTCACCGTGTTATTACCAACAGTATACTTAACTCAATCGGAGTGATGACAAATTCGAGCAGCCATGACTGAGTTTGAACCTGGGCAGACCATGACATCATGACTGAAGTCTGACTTACGTCAGTGTAAGCAGCAACCCTGTTGACTTCAGAGATGTTACAAATATGGGGGCAGGGTTGGGGTGGGAGGAGGATACAGGTGTGTTTCAGAACTGACGAATCCAGATAGCATTTCATAAATATCTTTAGTTTGCTGAAGGACTGAATGAAAGAAGAAATGAACAAGTGCATAGCTAGTTGGGAACGCTGAAAAGGTATCTCACTTCGGTCTTGATGTATCAAAGCTGGCTGGAATCATGAGTCTCCCAAGCTTCCCCTAGGATATGGGCATCTGGTTATCATTTCTTTTCTTTTTTTTTCCCCCTTCTACTTCTTATGCCTCTAGTAAGAAACTACAAAGTTCTATGTGGAAGACTCCAGGTAACAAGATCTTGCGTTTCACCAAGATCTTGGCCTTGACCTCTTATCCTCTCTGTAGCCCTCTTCCTCCTCATCCTTGTTTTCAACCATTCTATCATGTCCCATCCTTGCTCACTGACTACCCACTCCTGTGGCCAGCTGGTCAGCAGCCACGTCTTCAGGTGGCCCTCCAGCTGCCATTAACCTGCTCCTTCTGCCACCCTTCTCAACTGCTGACTTACCCATTCCCTCTTTTTTTTTTTCCCAAGCCTGAAACATCTTCACCTTCGAGTTCAGCAAATCATCTTCCTTCCTACTTGGTGATGAAATTAAAGCCATCAGGTTGAAACTCTCTGAGCTCCCTTACAGCTCCTAAAAACTCTACCTTTCCTCTTTCTCTCCTGTCTCAGGATAATTTTTTTTTCTCTGCTTCAAAACCACTTTAGTCTTGCCTACACCTCAGGAAGCTCTTACTCTAAATATTATCCTATCTCCTTTATTCCAAGCTTCACCTTTACTTGATGTTTCCTGACAGCAGATAAATATTAACGTATCTACTTCTTTAAAAAAATACTTCCACTCCCCCATTTTTCTCTTGTTGCTCTACCCCTTTCTTGCCCCTTCAAAACCAAGTTTTTTTTTAAGTCTTCCTATTATTGTTGTCTTTACTTTGACCTCCCATTCTCTTGAAAGTCTACTACAATCTGACAAACGCGCTCACCATGCCAATAAAATGCTTCTCAAAGGTCACTAATTATTTCCATATGGCCTACCCTTACCTGACGTGACCTCCCCACAGATTTAATACTATTGAAAACCTCCTCCCTGACTTTTCTCCCCTTTTGGTTTTTGTAAAACCATTCTCCTACTTTTTTTTTCATGTCTTTCTCTGCTTTGTTCTTTCATCAGACAAAAGGCAGCTCTGTCTTCAGCCTTCTGCTCTCCCCCATCGACTTCTGAGCTCTCTTTGATGATCTTCAACCAAAGACACTACTTAACCTCCACTTATGACCCACAGCCTCCAATCTACAAGTCTGACTAGAATTTTTCTCCACTTTGGTGATCACGGCTCTCAACCCCATCATCTTCCCCTATAACCTGCTTCTCTTCCCGCCTCAGTGACTAACATGGCTGTCAAGCTGGAAATGTGTCCATCCCCTTGGACTCATTTCTTCCCTCCTCCACTTATCTGATCAGTCACTTAGTCTTCTGGGGTCTTTAGTCCACCATCTCCGGGACCCTTTTCCACTGCTTCCACAGTAGCCGAGGCCCTTGCCCTCTGTCACGTGAATCATCGCTGTGGTCTGCTAATTGCTTCTTCTCCTATCTGCCACACTACCGCCAGGGGACACACTGCTGCAAGAGGAATCTTGTAAAATTACAAATCAAATCAGAGCATGTTATTTTTTTCTGCTTAACATACTTCATTTGCTCTCCTAGTAGCTTTCAAAATAAAGTTAGAACACCTTAACAAGAAAGATACCCCATAACATGCCCCTGCCTACACTGTTAGCCCTTTATTCTATCAAGTATTCCTAACACTTTTTTATTTTTCTGATCCTATTTGACAGTATGCATGTGCTGATTTATGCCCCTGAGCTTCCTCCCGGGATCCTCTGTCACCCTCTCATCTCCGGTCCAGCTAACTACCTGCTGAACATCTTCTTAAACACCTCTTCCTCTAGAGAGCCCTCCTTACCTTCCTCAATGAATGAGATGCCCTAGTTTGTGCTACAAAAACGACTACATACACCACTATCACCTCTGCTGTCATCATTGATTTATTTATAGGTTTTGCACTCGATTATGCACTCCATGAAAACAAGAAATATCTATTATTATTCATGATGTTATAAATATTAGTAGAATAAAAACGAATGAAGGAAGCACTGAGCTTTTAAGTCTAAACACAAGGTCAAGTGAATAAAGGCTTGTTTTATATTCAAGGTAGAGTAAGTAGTAATGGCAGTAAAAGCTTTGTAGAAAAAAGGCACCTTATTATAAATTGATATCTATATTTATTTACATCTTTCTCTAAATTTATCTGCACTTAGTTATTAATACAGCTATTACTAATGTTTCCAGGTGTTAGTGACCTAGGACCTCCAATGCTAAGTTGAATAGCAGTGGAAAAACCTAGCTCATTAGGAGAATATCTTAATCTGAAAAATCAGTAAAATAAATTTAAATGGAGCTGAAATACTTTAAATATGAATGATCCAGGTGCTGCAGTACATCTTAGGCAGCTTGTTTTCTCACCAAGCACCTTAACTGGGTATTTAAACTTCTCCAATATTTATCCCAACTTATCTTTCACCATTATTCTGTACTCCATCTATACTCCAATGAAGCTGAGACCTTTTCTTTTTTCCAAGGCTAAGGATAGAACCCAGGGCCTCATACTTGCTAGGCAAGCACTCAATCACTGAGCTATACCCCAACCCTAGGTATTATTTCTTATCTTTCAATTTGGCTTTATAGTTATCTCCACAGTTATTTTGCATATCTTTGATTAGATGTATTACTCCGATTTTTATTATAGAGTTTTATTTTGGGTAGGTAGGAAACATTTTTTAAATTATAGTTTCTGATGATTTGTTTCACCTACATGGGAACAAGATTGATTTTTGCCTTTTAATCTGTTACTATGGATTTTGCTGGATTTGTAGATTGTCTTGAATTTCTATGTAGATAATTATTATTTGTGAGTTATTGATTGTGAATGTATTAGTTTGTTTCTTCCTTTCAAATCTTTTTATATTTAATTTCAATTTATTGTATAGTTGCTTCCTAGGACCTCTAGTGCTAAGTTGAATAGCAGTGGAATAATGGTAGATATTTTTCTTTCCTTCCTAACTTTAATGGAATGTTTCCAACAAATATTTAACCGTTAAGTATACTAAGAATATCGTTGGCTGTAAATTTTGGATGGATACCCTTTATCAAGTTAAGAAAGTTACTTCTATAATGAACTTGCTAAGAATGTATCCTGTGAATTACATTTTATCAAATGTTTTCTCTTCATGCATTGAAATGATTATTTGGTTTTTTTCTCCTTTAATGTATAAATGCAGTAAATTATATCAGTACATTTTCTAATGTTCTAATATTGTTTTCTGAGATGAGCCTAAACAGATATTAATTATAATGCATTGTTGAAATTAATTTTCTATTATTATGTTTAGGATTTTTTACATTTGCATTTATAAGAGATTGGTCTATAATGTTCCTTTCCCATTTATACTCAATCTAATTTTGGTATCAAAAGTCTGCTAACATCATAAAAATAAGTCATTCCTTCTTTTTCTTTTTTCATTTTAATTCCTCCTTTTCCTGTATGCTGGAATAGATTGTACAGAGTACTATTTTCCTCCTTAGGAGTTTGGCAGAACTTCCTTGTAAACCCCTCTGGCCCTGATGTGCTTTGTTTGTCTTGTTTCTGTAGGTAGATTTTAAACTGCCAATTCGACTTTTTAAAAATAACTATAGTTCTCTAATTAGATTTTCTATTTCCTTCTTGAGTCCATTTTGGTAAGTTTCATTTTTCTAGGAAACTGAGTATTTTTACATAAGTTTTCAAATTTAGTTGTATAAAGGTTATGCCAGCCTCATATTTAAAAAAAAATCTGTTACCTATGTATTGATTTTCTCTCTTACTGTCAGTTTTATTAGTCTTTTCAAAACATCAGCTTTTTGTTTCCTTCATCTTTTCTATTATAACTTCATTTTTACATTTTATTAGTTTCTGCTCTTTATTATTTCCCTTACTCTGCTTTCTTGTGTGTATGTATTATTTCTTTATCCAGTTTCTTGAGTTGGACAGTAATTTCTAGACTTTCCTCTTTTCTAACTAAGCATTTTTAAACTTCTGTAAATTTCAGTAAATTTCTCTACACAAGTTGTGAAATATATTTTGTGATTTAGTTCTCTATATTATTCAATGTTAGCTATGAGTTATCCTTTGACTTATCAATCATGATTAATTTCAGAAGCTATTTAGAAGTATGTTTTTGTTTGGTTTGGTTTTGGTCCAGGGCCTCATGCATACTGGGTATGTTAGTCAGCTTTCTGCCACTGTGATAAAATAACTGAGATAATCCATTTATAAGGAGGAAAGACTTGTTTGTGTTCATGGTTTCAGAGATGTCAGTCCATGGTTCCTTGTCCCTTTTGCTTCTGAGCCTTTGGCAATGCAGTACATCACCAAAAAAAAAAAAAAAAGCAAACCATGGAGGAAATCTGCTCATTTCATGGCAGGTGGGAAACAAAAAGAGAGAGTGAGAGGAAGGGGCCAGGGTCTCAATATCCTCTACAGGGCACACCCCCAATGATGTCACTTCCTTCTACCAGATCCCATCACTTTCTAAAGTGCTAACAATAAGGGACCAATCCTTCAACACACAAGCTTTTGGGAGACATTTAAGATCTAAACCATACACTAAGCAAGTGCTCTACCATTGAGCTACCCCCCTAGTTCATGTTTATTCCCAAATCTATTTAGAAGTGTTTTAAAATTTCCAAATGTAAGATGTTGTTGTTGTTTTTATTATTATTATTATTATTATTATTTTAGTTGATCTGGAAATGTGATCTGTTTGAGACTGACTTCTTGTTACCTGGGCTGAGATGGTAGCATGATGCTATCAGAGACCTGGATCTTTCTATCACTCCGTTCCATTATCTTAATACATGGATTCCATCTGGTGCCCTTTTTATATTGTTTACTGTTTCCAGTGAAATGGTTTGCTTATAGTGACTGTAAGACACACCCTACTGCTTGCACACCCATGATGCATAAAAAGGAAGAAGCAGCCTAAATTCAACATCACAAAATTCATCATGAATCATTCTCATCAGCTTCTTTGTCTCAGAATTCAGAATTCAGAGTTCAGCATCACATTCTGGCATTGCTTATCAGAAGTCTGGGCTCTATCCCATGCTCCAGCTCCAGACCTGGAGGGCTGGCTCCAACATTAGGCATTTGGGGAATATTTGTTGTATGAAAGAATGCATAATTAGAAAAGAATGAATTCTTCTGGCAAGCTAATCTTACAGACCCTAAACTAGAAACCAATGGCAAATGTCACAAACAGTAACTCAGGACTCTCCCTAACAAGATAGGATATCAATAAGGGACCAATCCTTCAACACACAAGCTGATGATGCAAGTAGAAGTACCATGTACAGCTCATTCTTGGGGAGAATAATTTAAGGAAAATTAATTTCTAAATAGTAACATTCTGAAGACTCTCAAACACATATATTTACAAATCTTTTGATGGGCCTGTTACAGGTGATTGCGTGCTTGCGCGCTCTCTCTCTCTCTCTCTCTCTCCTCCCCCCTTCCTTCCCTCTCTCTTTTTCTTTCTATTTTGGTCCTAGGGTTGAACCCAGGGGCACTGAACCACCGAGTCACATCCCCAGCCCTTTTTTGTATTTTATCTAGAGACAAGGTCTCACTGAGTTGCCTAGGGCCTTGCTAAATAGCTGACACCGAATTTGTACTGGTAATCCTCCTGCCTCAGCCTCCAGAGCTGCTGGGATTGTAGGCATGTACCACCACGTCCAGTTGTCACATGTGATTTGTGTTATTCATAGCAAAACAATGTCTGTCAAACAGCAGGCACTCCATACCAGATGTTATCTATAGAGCAAATCTAGATAGTTGAGCCAAAGGCACTTGTATCCTGGGAAATAAGGGCCTGACGTTTAGGGCAAGTGATTGGATTATGTTTTGTTTTGTTTTTGTTTTTGGTGGCACTGGGGATTGAACCAGAGGTGCTCTACCATCAACCTACATCCCCAGCCCTTTTTGTTTTTTTACTTTAAGACAGGGCCTCACTAAATTGCCCAAACTGATCTTGAATTTGTGGTCTTCCTGCCTCAGCCTCCACAGTTGCTGGGATCACAAGTGTGTGCCACCACACCTGGCAGGATTGTGTTTTCAAGGCCTCACTTGACCGTCCTAGAACTGCACCCTTCCACTTTGCTTTGGCCAAGGCAACACAGTTTGGGTGTGGTTGTTCAAAAATATTCCCAAAGAGCAATGATGATTCTTTTGGATTCCTGAACATACCTCTCAGTTGTGGGAGAACTCTGGGCCGTGTGTCCAGGCCTCTCAATGAAGTTTTGATCAAAGCCCCATTTCCTTCCCGTTGTTGCTTTTGGAGTGGCCTTGTTCTGGGAGTCCTAGCTTTGACAACAGCACCTCAGCTGAACTTTTCCATAGCAGCCCTTGGACTCCAGCTCCACCCGCTCCCATCTGCACGCCCCCATTTCCTCCATTCTCTGTTTTGGCTCAGTGCGGCTCTTCTCAATAAAGTGGTTGAAGAGTAATGAACCCGAAATACCTAAGTAACAAATGAGTCACCGCACTTCCACAGCAGAGCTCTGATGATAAGCGGGTGTGTTGGGGGTAAACAGCAGAGGAGGTGGTTGCCCAGAGAGAGAGAGAGAGAGGAGAAAAATAGAAGCAAAATGAGCAAGCTGGCAGAGGTGGTTGACAGCAGGCTGAGTGGGTGGAGGGGGCGGGAATTGGGTTTGCTTGCAAGGTGAGATCAGCGCTAGGGCCTGTCACGCCCTGGCTGACTCAAGCCAAACCCAGGCCCCTCAGGAATTGCTAACACTGGGCTGTCTAGTAAAAACCCAGATAGACAAGCCACCTAACTGCTGTCCCCTTCTGTGTACAAGTTCTGAGACCTAGGACTTGAAATTCTTTTCTTCAAGTTGCTCCAAAGCTGCTTATCAGAAACCCAAAATAGTATTGCTCCAGGGTCATTCCTTCCTGAGTTATATGGTATCTAGGTACCAGGAATCAAGGCAGAATTTAAATTTCTACTGCGTTCTGTTTTGTCTTTTGAGATTTTCAAGAGCATCATTTCCCCAAAACTTTAACTTGGAATATAATAGTAGAGTTGGAACGGCCACCTCAAGGTCAAAACTGAGCAATACTGGAGGTGACCATGATGAGCAATCAGGGGGCACTGGTTCTGCTGAGAGATCGTGGGGTGCTGCCCCATCAGGACTGAATGTGCTTAGAACATACTAGGTAGTTTGGGATAGCTTAGGACATGACTCCTATTTTTTATATGTTTTTTAAGTAAAAAAGGAGTGGAGTAGGCTGAGCCCTTGGAACATATCTCATGCTCTGATTTCATGGAAATGTGCTTGGCCACCCCACAGTCCTTCTCTGAGATGTTTAAACTATCACAACAAGAGGCCAGAGAGAAAAAAAACACATGTACAGGGGGCAGGGCTGAGATGCATCTAGGACTGTTAATGTGATATGACTACTAGGAGAATCTTTTGGAAAAAAAAAAAATTACAAAATGTCCCCTGAGATAAGTTGTCTCAGATCATGAGGATGACAGGATTTGATCACAAGCTGTCTGGTTCTCTTTTAGGTCAAAACCAGGAAGTTCAGGCACTAGTTTTAAAACAGAAGAAAACAACATTGGTTGATTTGGAGGTTTAAGCCACCAGCCCTGTTCCGCTTCACTTGACCCTGCAGCTGGGGCTGGTGTCAGTCTATGGCTTTATGTCCTGTAGCTTTCCCACCCCTATCCCGCATAAGGATAAAACCAGATGCCATGACTTGGCAAGAGCAAAGCTTGATCTCAAGAGGAAGTGGGAAGACATAAGGCTAATACAGCTTTGGCAGCTAGAAAGAAAACAGCTACAGCCCTTGCGAAGAAGGACCAGACCCAAGACTTGATAGAAGTTTCTGGTCCCCATTTAGTTCCTTAAAAATGCCACCTCTGCATACTCCAACTTCCCCTATGCTGAGATAATCAGTGAATAATGGAAAATCCTCTTTGGAAATGATTTCTGAAAATCATCTCAGGAAAGTCCGTCCATATTCTTGGCCTCAGAAGTCTTCATTTCAAAATGTTATATTCATTCATATATATAGTTATATATATATATACACATATACATATTTTTATTAGTGCATTTTAATTATGTAGAATAATAGGCTTCATTGTGAGGCATATTAGGACATTCAAAATGCTCTTTAAGACCAGCTAAAAATGCATGTTGGTCATAAAAATAAAAGTAGAAACCCGAAAGAAATTAACCTTTGCATATTAACATTTTAACATTTTTAAGGTTTTTTCTTCCAGTCCTTTTATAAGCATAGGTTTACTCTTTTAACACCATTGTGCTCATTCTGTGTACATAAAATTGTATCTTACTGGTTTTCCCAATTATCATATGGAAAAATTAGGCAACTGTGATTATTAATCATTATTAAAAATGTCTTGGACATTAAATTTGTTTCCAGCTTCTAAAATTTTAAATCTTCATTTAATTAATATACAAAATTTGGAGATTTTTGCATCGGCACCACCACTCAGCAGTGTGGCAGATCTGGCCTGGTGATCTGAAGGCTGCAGGACAGTCAGGGGGAGCTACAGGAGAGGCTCCTGGGGGATTCTGATTTTTCTGGAGATGTAAGACTCATGGATTTCTGGTACAGAGATCCTGAAGGACATAGAAATTGCCCGAAGTAATATCATCAGTCATCTATCTGTGTTTTTTTTTTTTTCTGTCAAATGTGACCTACAAATCCCATCTCTAAGCAACACTTTTAGAAATTCTGGAAAAAAAAAAGAGAAAATATTTTCAGCAAGTGAGAGGAATAGGAAAACAAAGGACAGGAATGATACATGGTAGAGCTGAGGATTTTATTTTTAAATATAAAGTGTCATACTATCTCTCACTGGGATTTCTTATTGGAGCATCTTGATTCCAGGGGGTTTTGCAGGTACGTCACTTGCTGGAGAGGTGTGAGGGCCTCAGAAGCAGAGAGTCAGCACCAGTCAGGATGGGTGAGTCAGCTAAGGATATGATTTTTCATTTGCCAAATGACTGACAGTTACATGGTTGTCACTAAATATTTTCTGCAACTGTTGTTTTCTTTCAAGGGCAAGTCCTGTGTCAGACAAAATATAGTTCCTGAATGTGATAGAGGAGAATGTACTATAATGCTACATACTTCTTAGTGATAATTTCATTTTAAATCTCACCAATCCAGAGTTAAATGCTCTTTTCCCTATTTTGCATGTGGGAACATTAAACAGCAAAATTAAAATAACCCAAGGCCATATGACTAATAAGCATTTGAACCAGGATTAGAACCCAGGGTTTACCTCACAGCTTGTGATCTTTGCACTTTGTTAAACCTAACACATAAACAGGCTTGCAATAAAAAATCTTGCAATAAAAAATTGAGTTAATACTGATCCAAGATGGGGCTTTTCCTAACATCCAAGAGTCACCATTATGCACAGGATTATTCATAGCATTCCTTTGAAGGACAACTCATGAAGACAACTCATGAAGACTCAGGTCAATCAAGCAAACTATTGATGAGGAACTCTGCCATTAAGTCTGTGGAGTTCTTAAAGGCCTCATGGAGACTAACAACTAAAAGACCATAGGACAGGGCTGGGGGCGTAGCTCAGTGGTAGACTGCTTGTCTAACATGCTAAAGGCCTGGTGTTCAATTCCCAGAACTGGAAAAAAAAAAAAAGCCACAAAAATGGGAGCTTCTACCTCCCATTGTCTCTAAGGACAGGCCTTGGAACATCTTATGATTGACAGATATGGAAATTAGTGCTTCTATTGAACTTTTCAAATGAATGATTAGATCAAAACCTGAGCGTCTATTTTCCCACTGGACTGACTTACGTAATGTTAAGAACCATGTTTGCTTCTTTATGGTTAGATTCTCACTCCAAGTGCAGTGCTTTATCCTAGTAGATTGTCTTAGTCCATTTTGGCTGCTATAATAGAATAACACAGACTGGGTGGGTATTTTTTTTTTTTAGACAATTATAGAGACAAGGAAGTCCAAGATCAAGATACTGGGTCTCTTTTATAAGGACATTATTATGGTTTAGATCTCAAGTGTCCTCAAAGACTCGTGTGTTGAAGGCTTAGTTTCAAATGCAACAATGATCAGAGGTGAGGATTTGGAAAAGTAATTGGATTCTGAGGGCTCCATCTCATCAATGGATTACCCACTGAGGGATTCACATTTGATGGCATTATTGAGAGGTTGTGGTAACTGTAGGCAGTAGGGCCTAGTTGAAGGAAGTAGATCAGTAGGGGAGGGCCCCTTCCCCTCTCTCTCTCTCTCTCTCTTTCCCTCTCTTTCTCTCCTTCCTGGTTACCATGAGGTAAGTAGCTTTGCTCTGCCGTGCACATGCACCATGATCTGCCTTACCACAGGCCCAGAAACAACAGCCAGGAGTTATGAACCGAAACCTCAGAAACTGTGAGACAAAATAAACATTCCTCCTTTAAGTTTTTATTTTTTATTTTATTTTATTATTTATATATTGAACCCAGGGGCACTTAACCACTAAGACACATCTGCAGTCCTTTTTATTTTGAGACTGGGTCTTGCTAAGTTGCTTAGAGCTTCACCAAGTACCTGAGGCTGGTCTTGAACTTGAAATTCTCCTCTAAGTTTTTTTTTTTTTTTTTTTTGCAGGTATTTTGTCATAGCAATGAAAAGCTGACTAACACAGGTGTTGATCCCATTGATTAGGTCTCTACCTTATTAACAAGTCACCTTCTGAAGGTCCTCCCTTCAAACACTGTCACAGTGTGATTAGGCTTCAACATATGAACCTGGAGGTAGGGTGGCGGCATTCAGTCTATAGCACAGATGTTCAGTAAGGTGTATTGAATGAATTAATGAATGAACAAAAATAATATCTGGGTCAAAGGTGTGGGCTGGAGTTAGGGATGACTCATGATCAATTCCCCACATAGAGATGTATTTCTCAGGCTATGTAGTATGAATTAAAATGGCCCAAATCAAGATAAGTCAGGAAGTGTGTGTGATCCATTTCCAGTTTTTAATATCTACAATAAACTCATAAGCATGATGCCATCTGGAATGAGAAGTGAAGAGTTTTCCTTTTCCGCCAGTCTGGCAGCATGCAGTGAGGATAAACTTTCTTTTTCTCTCTTCTCCTTGATTCCTCAATCAAACAGGATTTATATTAGGCTTAGGCAGCAATCCCTCCTAGAGAGTGTATACAGCATCCTGCTTGTTTTCCCAAAGGGAAAATTTGGGCTGAAAGTGTGCATTAAGCCCAGTCTTTAAGCAATTAATATTTTGCCTGAGAAACAAGAACATTACAAGTGGATTTTATCATAATCCTACATCTCCCAAATGCGTAAACTCCAGGAAAGTCCAGATCCCCAGCAGAAGCCCATCTGCTATATTTCTAGTACAATCCTCCTCTGTTTATATTTGCTCGTTTCCCTCACAGAGTGCCAGGAGAGAAAAAGTGATATTTTAAAAATTCATCTGCTAGTATTTATGCAAACACTTTTCTCTCCAAGTGTGGGTTGAGCAATGTGAGTAAAGCGGAACATGCTTGAAAAGAACTATAGAGTAATTTTAAAGAAGAAAAGGGGAAAATATACATCTAGGATAATTGAAGTTGCCAGTAGAGGGGCAGGAATCATCCTCAGACTAGTGATGCCGCAGTCTGGCTGGGCACACAATCACGAGCCACCACACAGCTTGTAGATTCAAACAGGAACTCTTTATTCCGGAACTCACACCAGCCGTCTACAATCACGTTCTGGGGAAATCCACGTTCTCTGCCCAAAATCCCCCTCCACTGGGCTTCTATCTCCAAAATATACTGTCTGAATCCTGTGAAAACTCAAGGGGAACTCAGGCAGCAGGATATGCCCTATTCCCAGCAGGAATAATCTTAAACCTTAAACCTGGAACCTAAACCGGGAACGCCCTAATCCGCCTTGGTCCTTGAGCAAGGTCACCTACATTCAATGTCACTGCAACATGGGGTACGCTGGCAAGGAAATTGTCATACCTACTTGGCTAATGGCTCCCAGCATAGTGACACTTGACAAGGGGAAGTTCATGGCTTTGAGCCCCGGCTTTGGTGGCTCATTTGAATATGTCAAAGAATCTTTTTACTGTGAGTTTCTACTATGTGCTAGCCAGCCTGGGGATGATAAAAGCTTAGGATTCCTAGTTGAGAAGACATTGGCAATAATTATGCTGGCATGTTACTCATGCTGGGAAAAAGGGAAAGAAACATCAGTTGAACATCAGTTAGATGCCACTCTTCACTAAATGTTTCACATACATTAATTCATTTTATTCTCACACCTACTCTATGATATTATTTTCCTCATTTTTCAGATGAAGGCCCATACCAGCCTTATAACTTGCTCAAAATTGTATAACTTGGGTTCTTTTGAAAATTCATGCTCCTTTTCCTACATCATATGTAAGAAGTTTCTAAGGTTTAAAATCTAATGGTATGGGGCTGGGGTTGTAGCTCAGTAGTAAAGCGCTTGCCTTGTACGTGTGAGACACTGGGCTATCCTCAGCACTGCATAAAAATAAATAAAATAAAGATATTGTGTTTGTCTACAACTAAAAAAAATATTTTAAAAAATCTAATGGTATACACATTTGGAACCTAAATAGCTACATTTGGTTCAGTGCTTACTATGAGACAGGCAAAAGTCTAAGTTCTTGGTATATGTTTATAGATTTAAATTCTGTACTACCCTATGAGGTAGATGTTGCAGGTAATAGCAATTACCTCATTTTAAGGATGAGGAAACTGAATTTTCATGTAAGTTAAGTTGTCCACATTTCAAGAAATAGCAGAGCCATGCCTGGATCAAGAGCCCACATTTCTGAGCACCAGCTAGACTTCTTCTCTTGTTTAAGGAACACTTTGAAGCACATTCTATTACACACACACCCTGCAAATCTCCCAAGCCTACCTTGATGTAATGAAGACAATATTCAGCACAGCATTTCCAATTCTTCCCTAAATTCCTCTCCTTTTGCCCACATCCCAGAAGCCATACCTGGAAGTTTAACACCTGAGTAGGTCAGTGTCGCGACCCCTCGCCGGCAAGGGAAAACACGACACAGGATTCTTCTTTCAGCAGTTTATTCAGGCCTTGAGTCATGTAACATCTTCTAGCGCCCGCCGCCCGAACACACCCAAGCACAGCTTAATAAAGCCCCCCGCGTCCCAATCCCAAGCCGCCACGTGGATCTCTCTCATAGGGTGGTAAGGGATTGCGCGCCAACTCTCCATAAAAGGAGTTGTTTATCACAGGCCACAGTGGAAGCCGGCGCCATCTTCTAATGGCGGCCACGGTCTATAAGAATGGCTTACCACAGGTCAGGACTCTTACTGAAAACAAACTAGATATCCTATACTCTTCAAGTTGAAGAGTCAAGTCTAGCAGGGTGTGGTAGCACATGTCTATAATCTCAGCTAACCAGGAGGCTAAGACAGGAGGATTGCAAATTTGATGCTAACCTAGACACTTAGTGAGATCCTGCCTCAAAATAAATAAAAAGGGCCGGGGATATAGTTCAGTTGTAGCACTTGCCTGGCACGTGTGAGACCCTGGGTTTAATCACCAGCACGTCAACATACACACACACACACACAGTCTATGGTTTTAGAATGTCCCCTAGTGCCAAGACAATATTCCTCTGCCTATGATAGAGGCCAGCAGAACTCCTCTTCTTGTTGATGCCAGAAGGAGATGTAGGGGACAGTGACATGCCAGGCAGGGAGGCTCTTTTGTCTTTTCCTGGCCTCCCCTCTCCAAGTTTCTGCCCACAGAATGAAATAAAGCACATCAAGGGTGGGACAACTCTTGCCCCTTTCTGCTTTAAAAGAGGGAGACTACTGTGTCTGTGGTTTCACACCACCATGATTAGGGAGGGCAGAGCAGTGGAGGAGGTGGCCAGGGGACCTAGTCTCCAAGCATCGGGTAAACTATTTAGAGAAAAGCAAGCAAAAGAATCAAGGAATGTAAAAGACTTCTCCTCCACTCCCCCAAAGACAGAGCTAGAAACGTCTGTAGAAACGGTTTAAATAGTCCAATCCGACTATGGAGCTAAAATTAATTTTTCCCCCTCTTGCCACTTAGCAGGTGAGGGCTCACAGGGACATCATAGTGATATAGAGAAAAAAGAAATGACTTTTTTTAAAACATATGTGAGTGGAATGAGTAATTCTGCAACCCCTGTTTACACACAAAGGGTAGGCAGATATGAGTTTCAGCAGCCAAAATCAAAAAAAGAGCATGCCACATTCTTGCTCACTCCCTCTCCATAACCTTTCTCTAAGGGCCTGGTCTTTCCCCAGTGAGGTCCTCAAACTTATTTTAGGACATATTATTTGAGTACGCATCCATCAACCTAAACTACAGTGTTCAGTGTGGGTAACCCCCTGCCTCTCTCTGGTGAGGCCTCTTCTTCTCTTAGATCTTCTTTGCCTGAGGGATGCAATGTCAGCCACTCCCTAAAGCCCTGTGGGTGTCCAGGACAATGACTCCCTGAGAGGGCAGTAAGCCACCAATCAGATAGGAGATCCCAGTTTACAGTCAACCCTCACTCCTAACAGTGGGAGGAAGATGTTGAAGACCAGCTGAGGAGGAAAGAGGAACAAATCCGTGTGATGGATGACTAAGGAGGTAGTCCGGAGTGTTATCTTGCAGGTTAATATGTGCTTGGGGAAAAGAAACTTAATGTTCAATGTTGGAGAAGGTTGCCATTCCTCTAGTAATAGAGAATGAGAAAAGAAGAATCTTCTTAAAATATAGAAACCAGCCTTCCTATCTACGTATAACCCTCTGTGACAGCAGGCAGCAGAAAAGGTAGTCAGTCCATAGGTGCCCAGTTGGGTAAGTTCAAATCCTAGTTTAACCACTTCTTTCCTATGTCAGCTGGGGACAGTTTCTTAACCTCTCTGTGCCTTTCGTCTGTATAGGAAGAATAATAATTTTTCTATGATCCCAGGTGTTTGAAAGGCTGGGGTAGAGGGATCAAAAGTTCGAGGCCAGCTTTGGCAACATATTGACATCCTGTCTCATAAAAACAAGCAAAATAATAATAATAATAATATCTTCCCCATAGGACTACTGGAGGATTAAATAACACATATAAAGCCTAAAGAACAATGTCTTACACAAAATAAGCCTGTAATAAATTTAGCTATTTTTTATAATAAGAGTAAGAGTACTATGATTTTGATAATCTCTTAAGTTTAAGGCATCCCTGAATTTGTCAAGTGACTAAATGTAAATGCTAACTAAATTTTCAGAAAACAAGTCATAGGGTATTTCCCCCTAGAGCTCCATCACTTTTTTCCAGGACCTGCACCCCACATCCTGCACAGAAATGTGTTTGTCTCTGTTAATCACATCTTTCAGCCAACAAGGGCTTTGAAACAACCATTTGTCATTCTGACCTGTCCTGTCATTAGGATGTTCTGATAAACACACTGAATAAGGAGACAGTTCCCAATTGCTGTCCTTTTTCCTCCTGTAGGCTGAGTTCAGGGTCAAGTCAGTCTTCAGAATGGACACTTCAGCAAGAGAGAAGGAAAGAAAGGAGTCTATAAAGACAGGAAGCCTTGGGTTTTAAATTTTGGTTTTATAGCCTCCTAACTGCACAAGCCTAGTAGAGTTACCTTTAAAAATGGGGATAACAATACCTGCGTGGGAGGGTCTTGTTTGGGAGAATTAAATGTGATTATTTATATAACGTGCAATTATTTAAATAAATTGAGTTGGCACTCAGTAAATGTCAGTTCCCTTTTCCTCTTCCACCCTTTCCTGTTAAGACACAAAGTTGGACTAAGCTGGGGGCAGGGGACATCCATCAAATGTTGTGTACGTTTATTTTTCTCCTGCTTTTCTGAGATCATGAAGAAGATGGGAAGAAACGAGCAACTTACTGATCTGACCTTTTCTACCTGGTGAACATCATCCATCTTTCTCATCCTTAAAAACATGATCAAAGTCCAGCTGGTTCTGGATTGCTTAGCTACTCCACCATCCAAGGAATGAGTGTTCTGTTTATCTCTGTTAAAAATGGAAACAAATAAGGCCTCAAGAAAATTGACCCCAGAAGGGCCCCCCCTCCCAAAGTAGAAGAGGTATATCCAACAGCCCAGGAGGCAGAACAATGAAATCTGGGGGTCTGGCTGTGGGCATGCTCATCAAGGGAGGGGGGTAGTGTGAGTCCTGCCATTTCCCTCTCAGAGTCTCCAGACCAGTCACTTCATTAGGTTAATTCACCACCCAGAGGCCTCCTCCTTCCCCTCCTGAGAGTTCCACTCTAACACCAGCCTTCACAGGTACTGAGGCCTGGCCCTTCTGCCACACCCTCCCCTTTCTCTTCACCAACCAGAGCGCTTTCCTGAGATGAAGCTGAGGCCTAGGCTGAGGCTGAGGATGTGGGGCCCCTCGCCTGGGAGTCTTAGCTGCTGACACACACAAGTACTGACACTGGAAAGTACCGCTGCTGAATCAAAAACCACTTCCCAGAGATGACAGCAGTGCTCATGGCTTGGTTCCTGGAACATCAGATTTGGTCCAGAACCTTCAAGTCGACACCTCACATCTGTCCTTCCATGCCTCGGTTTCCCAGCATTTGGGAAGGGTGATGACAACAAAGGGAAATTGCTATCCACTGTCCAACCTGTCATCGCTGTAAGTTTGGATGACTTGACCAACTCCGTCCACATGCTTTGAAAATTCATTAGTATCTGCTGTGTAGTCTGAAATGAAAGGTGTCCAAATGAGGCAGGGTTGAGGCAACTGGCAGGGTTTCCCAGGTACAGTAGATTGTCAACAGAATGTTCTTTTAGCTTGCAAATTGAACTTTCATTTTCTGTCTAGGTGGAAAATGTTAGGTAACAGTTATTTTACTTTTTCCTTTGTAAAATACTTTCTCATGTCCCCTTCCAATCTGGGAACATGAACCCATTATTCCCAGTTGAAATGTTCAGCAGTACGATTTTAAAAATAATAGTGAGCATTTTTTTAAGATTCTTCTTGGTACCATGGCAACTTAGGAGATTCTCTCTCTCTCTCTCTCTCTCTCTCTCCTTGCCCCTCTCCCTCTTTCTCCTCCTCTTTTTAACAAAAGAAGTAAAATCTTCAGGATTATGACCTCATGAGATCTTGCTCAATCTGAACCCTGAAAGTTATCTTTGCATTTCAGACTCTTTTATGTTTGTTTATTCATTTTTTTGTTTGTTTTTTCCCTTCAGTACCAGAGATTGAACCCAGGGCCTCACACCTACAAAGCAAGCATTCTACTGCTGAGATATATCTCCAGTGGTATTCTGAGATAGAGCTTCACTAAGTTGCCCAAGTTGGCCTTGAACTTTCTATCCTATTGCCTCAGTCTCCTGAGTAGCTGGCATCACAGGGCTCACTGCATAGGGCTTCAGACTCATTTTAGAAACGTAGATGTTTATCTGCTCTTGTCCACTTACTTTTTTGCTTCTATGCTCATATTCCAAGCACTCAAAAGTTTAAGTTTGCAAAGATCATATGCAAGTTGTCATCCCAAACCCCCTGATGTAGGAGATGTAAAGTGGGCTGGAGCTCTGATGAGATGCAGTGTGAATGGAAGGATGTGGTAAGGGGCCTGAGAGCTGTGGAGGTGACTACTGGCACAGTCAGCACCTACAGCCTAATGAAGACAGCACATGAGCTTGGTTGGCACTTTGCAACCTTGGGAGAGCTGACAGCCAAGTTCCTGCACACTGTGCATACTTCCCAATGTTCTAGCCACCCAGGCAGACTTTGGAGTTAGGCAACTGTTTCTTGTAAGACTAAAGCCTCTGCCTCACTCACACCTTCTCATACCCCTGTACTACCATCATCGTTTTTCAAAATAACTAAATATAAATGAGTTCCCACTCCTGATGATTTTTGTTTGGATTTCTTAACAATGCTACAGTTTCTGCTCACTCCCCACTTTATATTTTCATTTGCCTTCTCTAGTACCCTTCTTCTTTTGAGGCCAATTTATTGATAACCATTCCACCAAATAGCTGGAGGGTAATTCCCTTCCTTATAAAATTTATTCTGAAAACAAATTACTTAATTAAAATAGTCTTGGGCCTTTCACCTAAAGCAATGGGCAATGTGTTTTGAAGTATCCGGGCCTGTCGACTCTCTAGGGAAACCTGGAACTAAATGTGTTTATCTTCATTTCTGTGATTCAGCCACCCCTCTGCCTCTTTGGCTTCCCTACTATATGATTGCTTTGGGGGGATTTGAAGACGCACTTCCAGAAGTTCAAGTTAGTAGGGATAATTCTCCATTGAACTCAGACTGGAGACTGACAGTTTCTTGCCAGGGAGCAATCAGTGACCACAGGACTAAAGTGGTTGCCAAGATTCAGGATTTGTCTGAGTGGTCCTGATAGCTAACAGCCAACAAAGGAAGCCTACCCAGACTCTCCTGGGAGCTGTTGGGCACAGTTGGTTTACTGAAGACGGTGATTTTCGCAATTTTGTGTTTTGCCAATCATTTTGGCAGGTTAAAAATCCCCAGAGGCCAATTTATCCTGCAGACTGCCACCTGCCAATGCAAAATAAAAAACTTATGTATGTTTGCTAGGAAGAAAGTCAAAGTTTTTATAAGAAGACAAGGACAATGTCTTCAAATTTCCAAGACCTGATGGTATCAAACCATATTGAAGTTCTTTGATTCCAGTCTTGGTATTGTCCTTAGAAAGTGAATCTGTCTCATAAGTACAACCAGGGATTGATGATAGGCATATTGAATTCTTCATTCTTTTTTTTTTTTTTTTGGTACTAAGAATTGAAGACCCTTTACCACTGAACTATACCCCCCACTACCCCTTCTCATCTTTATTTTGAGACAAGGTCTTGCTAAGATGCTGAGGATGGCCTCAAACTTGGGATCCTCCTGTCTCAGCCTCCCAAATCACTGGGATTACAAGTGTGGGCCACCACATTCGGTGAACTTTAAAGCATGATATAGAAAGGAGTAGCAGTAACCTAAGCTCCTCAAGTGTTTAGAATTCATTGAATAGTTCACTGATGATTTAATAAAAGTGTTTCTCTCTAGAAATTGGTGGGCAAAGAAGGGAGAATGCAAAGTGGTCACCAAATGGCCAGACATCCAAACACTGTTTCAGGGCAAAGTCTTCAAGTGAGTAGGGATAATTCTTCATTGAACTCAGACTGAAGACTGACATGGTTTCTTGCCAAGTCAAAGAAAAGAAAACTGGGCTCTAGGATTCTCTTGTGCCTTTCTAAGGTTAAGTCAGCAGTTTCCTGATCCACAGCTTCTGCTTACTCAGAATGCATTTGTTCAGGCAGTGCAGCTGGGTCTGATATCAAAGTGTTGGCTAGTAAGAAAAAAATCAAAATAATCCCCATTAAGTTCCCATTATCTTAAAAATTAGAAACTGAAATGAGAGACTTCCAGTGTGAGCTGAGCAGCAGGAGGGCACCTCTGATGGATGCGGCCCTCTGTGAGGATGTCACTGACATCACCATAGGCAAGCCGAGTGCCTGAGCGCCTCAGAGCAGTATCTCTGGAAGCAGCCAAGATTGATCAGACACTTCAGGACTCAGAAGCCATGATGAAGAGACCATAAAGCAGTCCAGAATTGAGGCTGGCACTGAGGAGACCCTCAGCCTGAAGGGTGATTGTCTTTTACCATGAATTTTGTTAAATGTGCCTTCGAATCTCTGTCGGAATAGATTTAACTAATATGGTGCTCCTTAAGGTTTTCTGTCAACTCTATGGTTCTAAAACTGGATTCTCATCATATTACAGGTTGAGGAAGCTTTTATGTGAAGATGGGAACTGGGGAATGCTTACTTCCCTGGCAATGAGCAACTATGGAAACACTCTTCTCAGACCTGGCAAATGACTTCTAGTGTTTTCTGTTGAAATACTACATCTCCTCACCCAGTCTGCATCACATCTTGGCACTGCATGGCCCAGTGATACTGCATCGTCTCGTGGCACAGAGCCAAGAGTGTGCCCGGCAGTGCTTAGTACCATATAGGGAATCCACGAGCCCAGGGCTTTCCAGGCTCGCTTCCTCCATCATGCTCCTACTGGAGCAAAGATCATCAGATTGCAAGTCCCAGTGTTATTATTACCCTGATGTGTAATAAATCTGTGTGGTGCAATAAATTAAGGCAAGGCTCTGTTCTCACTTTACAGGCTGCCAATAGTTTTATTGTAACAGCTTGGAGATACGAGTTTCCCTTTTTCGGTAGACTAGAGGAAGCTGTGAAATTTGAAGAGAGAACAAAAGGATAGTTGCGTGTGGTTTGCAAGACAGGTATTATACAAGAGCCGAGCTCATCAGGACATCCGACACCAAACATTTTTGTGCTTAATGGTATTAAAGGACTGTGAAGCCTTACAATGTCCACCAGAATTCATTTAAATTCATTTTCACATCAATGTCTCCCTGCTGTGTTCTGCTGAACTGACCTCCCACACCAGACTTACGGACTTTCTTTTGGTGATAAACCTGAGCTGACTGTAAGATCACAGATTGGTTCTGGAACTCATTAAAGTCAGCAAATGAGCATTAGTGAGATACTCGCATACGCTGAAATTCTGATAACCTATTTTGGCAATTACAGCTTTGGGGATGAAGAGAGGGGTTCTGAGGAAACCCTCCAGCCTGCAACAGGATCCTGATCTATTTCAGATGTCTGTCAAGAGATGCACACACCCTGGCTTTTTTCCTTCACACCATGCACCCCCATTGCAGAAGGCAAGGGAAGGATTTGAGACATGATTCACCTCTTCCCTTGACCACATTCAAAGCCCAAGCAAGGCCTTTAATCACAGCCCCTGCGTATCTGACACTTCATTATTTTTATTTATTTATTTTTGTTAAGCACCCTCTAGTCTCTGGTTTAGGATATAGCCCTTACTTAAAAAAAAAAAAAAAAAAAAAAAAACACTCAAATGTTAGTCACTCAAGTCTTCTTAATCCTTTGGTTACAGAGCCTTCATTCTATCTTCTCTTAAACCCACAGATTGCTGTCTTCTAAATTAGAATGCTGGCACTTGGCTTTATGTTCATTGTATCCCCTGAACATATTAAGCTATTGAACATACAACTGATACTCAATATGTATATTAATTAATTATCTTTCAAAATAGTCTTCCCAGCTGGGTGCGGTGGCACACGCCTGTAATCCCAGTGGCTGGGGAGGCCAAGGAAGGAGGATCGCAAGTTCAAAGCCAGCCTCAGCAAAAGTGAGGTGCTAAGCAACTCAGTGAGATCCTGTCTCTAAATAAAATATAAAATAGGACTGGGGATTGGCTTAGTGGCTGAGTTCCCCTGAGTTCAATCCCTGTACCAAAAAATAAATAAAAAGAAAAACACTCTTCCCAGCTCATTCTACAACCACTGGGTCTGTCCACGACCCCCCACCCCCAAATTCACCCTCATCCCTGCACTGTCTTGAGACAACTGGCACTCTTTACGGCTTTCCAGCTCAAAATGATTGACTCCCTTGGTAATCCCCTCTGTAAAATGCTCACACATTCACCCTCACTTCTCCTTAGAAAATACATACTCTTTTGCTTGAGTCTCATTTATTAGCAGAAAAAGCAAACACAAGAAATTTTATTCTCTGAGTTTAAGTATTCTCTTTTTCTCTCTTCTTTCCCTTTAATACATTCTACCTCTAGTTAATCTATAACAAGCCTAATCAGTAGAAACTCTGGAAAAAGTGAGATCATAATTTGTGAATCTGGTTTGAATTTGGGATTTGCTCTCTCAGCGCAAAATTAATATTGTAAATTTACTGGAAGTGTGTTTTCCAAGTTCTGGAGTCAAACTGCTTTTTTTTTTTTTCTGCACAGTTTGGTATTCAACTTAACGAATTATCAAAAGAAGAAAAATATTTTTCCAACTCCTTTTCTGGCCTTTCCTCCTTCTCACTACTGCCCTCCACCCCTGCCCCAGTACACACACACACACACAGACACACACACGGCCCTGAAGATGGGGAAGATGGATGGAGTCCTTTCTTGCATTCCCCTTAGGTTGTATCATTGTTTGGAAGTAATTGGTTCTCATCCAGAAGCAGATGTGGACAGAGTAAGGAGTTTTAGCTCAGCCATATAAAGTAGCATAAATCCCAGGCTCGGATCTTTCTTTAAGCTTCCTCTGGTGTTCCTCTCTGGTCTTCTTTCTTATAAATAAACAGATTCATGTTAACGGGCATTTATTGAGTGTTTACTTTATTCCCAGTATTGTATTTGTCCTTACATTATCTCATTTAACTCTGTTTTTGCTGTTTACGGTAGATATTAATATTCTCAATTTATAAATGAAGAAGCAAATATTCAGAAGCATTAGGTGACTTGTACTGAGTGGGAGAACCAAATTTCTGGATTCTAAGCCCACTGCACTTTCTATTATATAATTTCTTCTTGTTTGGTGTTTAACTTTGTGCTAACAGAACTCTATATTCAAGAACTGAAATTATCTACATAAGTTGGTTATTCTTAAATAATCTATAGAGTTCAAAAATCCTATAATAAATACCTTAGAAACAAAATGCCATTTAGGGTCTATCACTGACTCCTGATTTTGATCTAGTGAATGCTCAACGAGTCTTTTGTGAACACTTACCCAAATTGTGCACTGGAAATCTGAAGCACCAGGTTTTTAGGACAACTTAAAAATCGGGTTCAATTAGGTATAATTATAATGTCCCAATAAAAAATGGAAAAAAAATTGGCTTCAATTGTTAGGCATCAAGGGAAGGAATAGGAAACTTTCTGATTCTGTAAGGTATTGGTAATGTGTTCCTTTATACCATAGAGAGTGAGTCTGAAAGTTATGTTAGTTCACCTTGTTGTAAACTAAATTGAAAGTACCAAGGCAATACGGAGGCAAAAACACCTTCCACCCAGATTTAACATTAAATAATATTAAATTTTAAAAAAAGATATTTGGTTATGAAAAACCATTAATTTTCCCTATAAAAGTAGCTAATATTTATATCAGCCCTTATTCTGTGTCAGTTACCATTATAAATTTTTATGTGTATCATTTACTCTTAACAACAACTCTATGAGGTGATTTAAAAAAATTTTTGGTTGTAGATGGACACAATACCTTTATTTTACTTATTTATTTTTATGTGGTGCTGAGGATCAAACTTAGTCCCTCACATGTGCTAGATAAGCACTCTACCACCGAGTTACAACCCCAGTCCTGGTATGAAGTAAATGTTATCCAAATTTTACACATATGGAGTCTTAGAAAGTTTAGTAATGTGCCCAAAGCCATGCAACTGATATGTGGTAGGATCAGAATTTGAACTTATACAGTATGGATTATAGATTCAGAGCCTGCATGTTTAACCACCTATAGGGTTATCAGATAAAATACAGGACATCCAGTTATATTAGAATTTCAGATATACAAATTCTAAATACTGCCTGGAACATATTTATACTAAAATATATATTTGTTTATTTAAAATTCAAATCTAAATCAGGAATCCTATATTTTTATTGTTAAATCTAATAACCCTAATCATACTATTCTGCCTTCTGTAAATTCAGATGTCATATATTGGATTCCTTGATTTGCAGTTTACACATTTGAGTTTTGTTATAGAACAATGTTAATTCAGATCCATAAAGATGGTACAAATCCTCTTGGATTCCTTTTCCCTCCACTTATTGAAGGCTGAGTTGGGCTGGTGACAGTCTTGTCCCCAATAGTACAGATAAGTGCAAGCTTTTCCTTCCAGATAAAAAAGGACTGCTTACTTTTGACATTCTGGCTCTCTGCCTACACAGGGCTCTGTTTTCAGCCAGTGTGTCCTGCCTGCCTGGTGCTCATCATTATTTAGCCTCTCTGGTGCAGGAATCCTTGACTCTTTCTAGGAGTTGCGGAGCTGCATGGGTGAGTAGCTGCTTTCTTCCAGATGACAAAGTTCACAGAAGGAAATGGAGAAGAATGAGCAGGCTAGAGTTCAGCAGAAAGAGACTGCATATGAAGTCTTTTGAATTTATATATAAGTAGGCAACATATATGCCATCAAATAACTCCTTGTGTGTGTGTGTGTGTGTGTGTGTGTTGATGGGGATTAAACCTAGGGTCTTGCACATGCTGAGCATATATGCTACCACTGAGCTCTACCCCCATGCTTTCATGCAATATACACATGCACCTGCCTGGCTGCCTTCTTTCACCTACAGACAAGCTGAGCTGAAGAAATAACTGCTTTTAATGGACACCTAGAAACTAAATGTAGTGTCCCTCATATCATATCATGCATTAAAAAACAAATATTGCTGGGTAAAATGGTGCATGCCTATAATCCCAACTACTCAGGAGGCTCAGGTAGGAGGATCACATTGTAGTTCAAGACCAGCCTGGGTAACTTGCAAGGTCCTATTTCAAAATTTAAATAAATAGATAGATAGATAGATAAACAAATAAATAAATAGGGCTGGAGATGTAGCTCAATAGTTGAATGCTCCTGGGTTCAATCCCCCATTAAACAAATACAAAATAAAGAACTTTTGGAATTAGCTGATATGTATTATCTTTTAACAATGTTTATAACTGAAAGTGATTGTTTATTTACAAGGTTGGATATTGATAGAATCATCTCTATTGTGAAGGTTTTGAAAAACTTTGCAAATATCATAAATTTTTATGATCCAGAATAAGGAAAATATTTATTATAACATTTCATCATGTTCAAGTTTCTGTAAACTGCATTACCTTTCATAGTTTTTTATGAAGGCCCTCTGAAATTTTAGACTTTTTAAAGTACATATTACAGATAATAACACTGAGGCTACAAGAGATTAAGCAATTTGTGGAAGCAGTTGGTAAGTAGCAGAACCTGCATTTAAACCTATGTCATCTCATTCCAGGGATCATATACATAATTACTGCACAACAATGTCTCCACATCATAAGATTAGTAGATCTAACTTCTGAGGTGAAGAGCAGTTTTTAAAAAAAAATTCAAATCTGTTGGGACTTTCACTTCAAAGACAGGAAGCATTCTCTTGGTTACATAGTAAAGAATCTCCAGGAGGTGGAGCAGGTGGGTGGTAAATAGCCTAAAGGGTGGGACTGAATTAGATGCAGTATTACTAGTACACAGAGTATGCCATATGGACTCCCTATCCAAGTTGGACACCTGAACTTACCTGTCTCCAGGTTCAATGAGACAAGACCACTGATCACTTGCTGAGATGTCACAGTAACGCCAAGTTGCCAAAAGAGATCCTAAATGTTTGCTCATTTTCTGTGCTAATCTCAAGATTCACTGGTAATACACAATTTGTGCATTAGTACCAATCTGTGGACCACATTTTACGTTAGCACTAATATCGGTAATATCAGCTCAGCACATAATTAATTAAAATAAACAAATAACTAATGACTTAGATGGCTGGCTTATATTCTCATGTTCTTTCTCTTTCATTCTCAGCACTCATATTCACTGAGAATATAGCAATGAGAAAAATGGATCAACTTGCTATTTTCAAGGAACTTACATTTTAATTCAACCAATGTTTTGATACCTGAAGATTCAGGTACCTCTTTGAGGCCTTGCCAATTACTAGCTCTGTGATTTTGTACAAATTTATTGAATCTCTCCAAACAAGTTTTTCCCTCTAAAAATGAGGCTAATAATACTGAATTTAATGTTTTTTGATAACTGGAATCATCCTGAAACTGTAAAAATGCATGCCAAAGCCAGGTCCTGTCTTTACCATGTGTTCTTGAAGGCAGGAATCATATCTTTCCTATCTTTGTATCCTCAGCAACAAGCAGAAGTCCTTGGTAAATGGCAAGCCTCTGCTAAGGTGTATTGAATAAATGTGCATAAGGTCCTCAGTGTATAAGGCACATTTTGTTTAAAAACGGAATGGGATGGAACTCAGTGGTACAATACTTGCCTGGCATGCTCAGGGTCTTAAGTTTGATATCCAGCACTGCAAAAATTAATTAATTAATTATTTAAAATACTATACCTGCTTTTCAAATTCTTAAATTCTATTGTGCCAATAGGAAAAGTACATCAAATATTGCCCGGCATAGCCTATGTAATCCTACTCTTGGGTTACAGGCTTCTAACAGTTCAAGCTCTAAAAATACATTTTCTAAACATTTATTAGATAGAAAGCTCTTTTTATTGATTTATATCACAATCTGATACAAATCCGCTTCTTAAAGGCCTTTCCCGCAAATTGATCCTGGAAGTGGCTATGCTGGTCCTGCCAGTTCTAAGTATACCCACACTGTCTAGGATTACAAGCTCTAATGGAATTGCCAAGGTATCCTAAGTTGGGGAAGCATCTGGAAGAAATTCTCAGCCAGTAATAACAAGAAAAGAAATACTTTCATAACAGCAAAGTTTCAACAAAGCATATGTTTCATTTGGTGGCTATTTCGTAAGGTGCAGGACTAACATTGCAAGAGGTACAAATACAATTAAAATGCAGTGACCTGCAAGGAGTGACATTTAGTAACAGGAATATAAGGAATACACAAAATATACCACAGGTAAGTAGAAATAGAAACTGTGGGGACTTCAGAGGAGGAGGAAATTAGAAAAGGCTCCAGGTAGGAGCTGTGATATGGGACAGGCCTTCAACAGATTTGGGTTCTGGTAGAGGGAATTGGAGGCATCTGTGGCAGACAGAGTTTAATAAACTGATAGAATAATAGCAAGTAGTTCACTTTACATATAAGGGTATGGTGAAATGTAAGACTGGAAAAGTGGGGGGAGATACATAACTGGGTAAGTGTCAGATTGAAGAGTTTGTGCTTAATTTGATAGGGAACTACTAATAACTTCTAGAATAGGTGGAGTCATGATATGATCATTGCTTAGGAAGACGATTTTAGCAAGAACATAAGATGGACTGATGGAAAAGCAACTAAACAGGAGTCCAAACAGAAGTAAAACAAAAGTTTGGATTAGGAGTAAATCAATACCTGATCTAGCTGGGCATGATGGCACACACCTATAATCCCAGAGGTTTGGGAGGCTGAGGCAGGAGGATTGTGAGTTCAAAGCCAGCCTCCTCAGCAACTTAATGAGGCCCTAAGCAACTTGGTGAGACCCTTGTCTCAAATAAAATACAAAAAAAGGGGCTGGTGATGTTGCTCAGTGGTTAAGTGCCCCTGGGTTAAAAAAAAATCAATACTAGAATTATGGCAATGTAGCTTCAGAGGAAGGAGCAGATGGAAGAGCCATTGGGTAGGAAATATCTATAACTGTGCTACACAGGTAGCCCTTAGCTTATGCAGCTATTTAAATCTAAATTTAATTAAAATTATACAAGATTTGGAATTCAGTACCTCATTGTATTGGTCACATTTCAAGTGCTCATTAGCTACATGTGGACCATTGCAGATAAAGAACATTTCCATCATGGCAGAACAATTGGATTGTGCAGATCACAACACACTTTGGGGACTAATTGGGCATGGGGTGAGGAAGAAAAATTAAAGGATGTGGAGGCTTTGACAGCTCAGTGACTGAGAAGAGGGTGCTATGAGCAGCAAAGGGAAAGTCAAGAGGAGGAAGAACCCAACATTGGAGGAAAGATATTTTTTAGCTTCGATCAAACACTAGGTAAGAGTGTGTCCATGGTGTGGGGAAAGCGAAATATCCAGTGGGTCTCCCAGTGTTTATAGAACAGCCTAGGCTGTATCTGCCTGGCTTAACCCGTACAGCGTTCAGTTTCTCCCTGGTCTGTGCAGTTCCCTACAGAGTACTAGTAGGCAGTCGGGCCCTTCAGTGTCTCCCTGTTCACACACCAGGATGAGGGCTGGAGCCCAAAGGCTTTGCTGTTTCCCTAGCTCTTTGGTGCCAGCTGGAACGCTTTTTCCCTCACAGATACTTTGTGCTTCCTCTTCCCTGATGGCCTTACTTCCCCATGCTTGATCCTTGGAAAGTCCCCTGGCCCTCACTCATTGGATTGCTTCCTCTGCGTTCCTTCCCACAGGGACCACCACTTTTTACTTGCTTTCTCTTCCCTCCCAGTTCAGATTCCAAGATCTATTTCTATAATCACTTCCTTGGGTAATTGACCCCTCCCATTGACTTTCACCAGCAAAACCCAGCCCTGATCAAATCCAAGTCTCCTCCAAGTCCCAAGCAATGGAGGGTGGCTGGAGGAAAATCACATAACCACACTGTGTGGTCTCACTTTATGACCACCAATTCAAGAGTCCTTAGTACTGTCCACACTATGCTTCTCTAGTCACTCTTCCACTATTAACCCAGCCATCAGGCCCTGAATCTAAGAATGGTGATCTTATTGTTTCCTCACATACTGTCCAAGTCCAAATCCACTGCAATCAAAAGGTATCTAAATAAAACTAAAACGAATAAAACACATTACAAAGCAGCCGTTTTCTCACCTTGTACTCTGCTGCCATCCTAGCTCAAGCTAACAAGAAAAGCCTCCTTGCTGGTCTCCTGTGGGCCTTTGTGATTCTCCATTGTGTACTTCTCTCTCTCTCTCTCACACACACACAGCAAGACTTTTAAAAACATGAATCAGATGTAGTCATTCCTGGACTCACCCTCCTCCCAGACCTTCCTGTTGCTCTTATAATGACCCATAGGCTCCACAGGATCTGGCTTCTTGCCCACCTTTTGAGCCTAACTATTCCTGCTCTCTGGCAGGCTGACAATGCTCAGCCATACTGGCCTTTTGCTGTTTCTCAACACGGCAGGGGCAACCACATCTTTAGGTTTATGGCTGTTTTTTCTTTCAGCCTGGAAAGCCGTTCCTCTTCTCTATCCCTTAACTTCCTAGTTTCATTCCTTCATATCACGCACGTATGGGCACAAAGGTCTCCTCTGTGAGGCAGCTTATAATTTCACTCTATCCCCTACTTTATTTTTCTCACACCCCTTACCACTACCTGAAATTTTTGTCATTTGTTCCTTTCCCCTCTCCAACCCCGTTAGTATGCAAACTCCACGAGTGCGTTTGCTTGTCTATGGCTTTACCCTCTGTGCCTAGAACAGCGCTCAATTAGTACTTGTTGAATGGTTGCGTTCCCTCCAAATTCTATTCCTCCAGAATCTCTGACCCTTCGTCATTTTATTTCCGGCTTCTCCTCTCTCTGCAAAGCCGAAAGTACCGGTTCCTGCGCATTACAGTAGTTCTCGCTCACTATCCCTCCCGACGCTGCTCCTTTAAGCGGACTCCAAAACGCCACTGGGAAGGCGGAGTCGAAACCTGGTAGTCGGCGACTCGGAGGGGCGGGGCGGTCTAGGGGGCGGTGCCTGCGTGCTGCGTGCGTGCGCGTTCAGG
>NW_026000077.1:321165-326611 GCF_001458135.2 Marmota marmota marmota
CGCGCCTCCGTCGCTGCGCGGCGCGGCCCGGGGCCGGCCGGCGGGAGGGGCTGGGGCTTGTAAGGCCCGGCAGCCGCCGCCGGAGCCAGAGCCAACCACGCCCGCCAACCAAGCCGGTCGACTGTGGCTGGGCCTGCGGGAGACGGTCGGGAGGGGCCGGGCCGGGTGTGGGAGAGAAAGAGGACATTGTGTCCCCCCACCCTCCAACTCTCCGAGGTGTCATGGCACAAGCCTGTTTCCCTCGCCATCTCCTCGGACGCAGTGCCCTCGCCCCTCGCTGCCTGAGAGATGAAGAAGACTGGACTTAGCGGCTTTTTTTTTTTTTTTTTTTACTCTTGCTGTCCCCAGTCTAGGGTCAGAGCTTCCTGCAAACCCAGCTTGCCCTTTGGGGGCACACGAGGAGGGGGTCAGAGCGTTTGGTGCATTTTCTGTCCTCTGTCCCCTGCTAGAGAGGTGAGGGTGGACTGTGGCATGGCCCTCGGCACTTCTGTCAGGGATCAGGGTCCCCCTTTCCTTCCTGTTCCCCCAGTGGATAGGCTGACATCTCTACATGCCACTCCACCTCTCAGCCCCTTTCCCGCCCTCTTTCACCCATGTCTTCTGTGGCATGCCATGTGTTCGCCTTTTCTACGTTGGATTTTCTTGGGTCTTTGCTACCCTCAATTTTGTTAGGAAAGAGGTCACAGTGTGTTTCTTGTCTTCCTTCAATCTAGGGTTTGTTAGGAGTGTTGGATTGGTAGGATTGTCGCTTATGCCTTTACTCAGGAAGTTAAGGACAGTTTCTTCAGCTAAGTTGTGTAATTTGCTGCTGTAGGGAGAAGAGGAGGGAAAGACAGTTGTACCTAAAAAATGAGATCTCAAAGGGCTGAAAACCACAGAGTTTAGGGGACCTTTGACCTCAGAAAAAGAACTATCACTGAAGAGTAACCTATTCTTTCTTCAGATGGAAAATCATTTTGTCACTGCTTTGAAGGGAGGAAGGTATGAGAAATGAAATAACAGGGCAGGAGGTTACTGGGCCACAGTCTTACAGGTAGCACTCTTTTTTGCTTCTTGGGTGGAAGATGATGATTCTGTTTTTATTATAGTAAGAAAAAGGTGTCAGTTCTTATATTTAACTTGGGGAACTTACCTTCAAGAGCATGCTGAGGGCAGTCTCACAAGTGATGCTGCTGGAAACAGGATTTGGAAACTTTCTTGGGGTTTCCTGTCAGAATGTGTGTGTGTGGGGGGGGGCTATGTATAGTTTTTCTTTTCTTTTGATGTAATTGATTTCTGCAATACTTTGACATAATAAACACCAAAGTAGGCTACATACTCATTTCTGTCTTTATTATGCTTTACTGTAACACTTTTGAAATTATATTTATATTGTGTGATATTGTGTTTTAGTGTGGTATTTTTGTGAATCTTGTTATGTTACCATTTTGAATTAGGTTCTACTTCAAATATGAATAGATGTAAACTATTGAGGACTGTACATATTTGGTATTTGTTGAACGAATTAAGTGATTTACAAAGATATGTCTTCTGTCCTTTTTAGAGGTACCTTATGTTAAGATATTGCATTTTACTCCTACTATATAAAATGGCAATTCTTAATCTTTTCTAGGCCACTGACACCTTTGAGAATGTGATGAAATATATGGACCATACCTCCCCCCAAAAAGTAACAAGCATTTGTGCACAAAATTTTGCATTCAGCTTTAGGGATCTTTTGAAGCCAACCTTGGATACTGTCTTTTTTTAATATTTATTTTTTAGCCTTAGGTGGACACAATATCTTTATTTTATTTTTATGTGGTGCTGAGGATCGAACAGAGTGCCTCATGCATGCCAGGCGAGCGCACTACTACTTGAGCCATATCCCTAGCCCCTGGATACTGTCTTAAGTGAACTAAAATCAGTATGTTGTTTCATATCACAACTGTTTCAAAGCCTTTGTTCGCGTTTTGTATGCCCTCAGGAATGACAGTATCTACACTTTGAGTCTTTGAGAACAGATTTAAGAGTGATTATTACTACAGATTTATGGAGGAAAGTTCTCGATAACTTTTACCAGTCAGTTATAAACCAGTACACCCATAGCTTCTAAAGAAGTAAGATTGTTCTACTCACTTTAGTATCTTAAAATCATAATTACAACTGACTTACAGTTTTTGTTTGTACAAACTACTTTTTTTTTTTTTTTTTTACCAAGGATTGAACCCAGGAGTGAACCACTGAGCCACATCCCCAGCCCTTTTTATGCTTTATTAGAGTCAGGGTCTTACTAAATTACTTAGGGCCTCACTAAGTTCCTGAGGCTGGTTTTGAACTCACAATCCTCCTGCTTCAGTCGACAAGGTTGCTGGGATTATTGGCATGCACACATCCAGCCAAACCCTTTTTTAGCAATATGATCAGCATTTGAAAATATTGACAAATGATTCATTTTTCCCATTCTCTTTAAAACTTGTTTATAGGCATGTTTTTATGTAGTTAATAATTAAATAAATATTCAGTGTTAATTCAATGAGTATTGAATACCTACCTACTATGTAGAGAGAATAGTCCTTGTTGTCATGGACCTTATATTCTAATCAGGAAGGACAGGCTATAACCAAATAAATATAAAATATGTCAAGTGATAAGAGCCTCTTTATGCAGAAGAGTAGGATGAGGGCCCAGAAAAAACATTGACCAGGAGGAACTGAGACTGGAGCAGAAAGTGAGGGATGTGTGTTCTCTTGAGGGAAAAGGTATATGCAGAGAGGACTTTTAAGTGCAAAGACCCCTGAATGTACACCTGGCCTTTTTGAGATCATCTAGGAAGCTACTGAGTTTGGAGGATAATAAGCAGGAGTGAAAGGGAGAAGAGAGCTTGAGGTTAGAGAAGTATCTGGGGCTGCTTGAAGACCTTGTAGACCATAATAAGAACTTTGAACTTTACTTTGAATTGAGATGGGAAACAATTGTAAGATTTTGAATAGAAGAGAGATCCTATTGTGATTTAAGTTTGTGAATATCATTATAGCTAGTATGTGAAAATCAGTGTGTGGGGGAGAGAGATGAGAATGGAATTAATTCAGAGGTAAATCTTCATTTTTAACCTTTTTCAGTGATTGCAAAATAGTCAATCTTTTCACTCTTGGGCCACTCTTGGGCCACTCTTGGGCATCTAGGTAGCTTCCCTCACCCTCTCCATTAAAATAACAATGGAATTAACATTTGCAGAAGGAACATTTTTCTTTTGGGAATTTTTTTTTTGATTCATCCAGAGGAATCAAAGTATATAGATATATTTGTCCGGTGTCTATCTGAATTGCCTTCAAAAAATAGTTTTGACAGCCATGGTTGTTGAGCTTAAGTTTCATGGCAATTTCATTTTCATTGGGTATTATTAACACTTAAAAAATAGTTTCAGTCATAAAATGATGTCTTTTAGATTGTTAGGTTGAATTTAGCTCTCCCCTTTCTTCAACATTTAACCACAACGCTAATTGTTAGGAATACAGAGATGAATTAGACGGGGTCTCTGCCCCCAGGGAGTTTTTTATATGTAGTTGTAATTTGTAATCTAATAGTTAAAGAACTCAGGATCTTGCCAGTGTTTTCTGTTACACATGAACTTTTAGTGTATGGTTAATGATCTCATATATAAAATAGGCATTCCTGTTGGACATAAGTTTTTCATATTGGTAATTACTTTTTTTCTTACAAAGTAAGAATTATGTAATTTATGTTTTATATGATGACGTTAGAATCTTATAGCTTTGACAGCATCGTGTTTTGTTCTTTGCAATAAATTATGCAACTAGTACTTAGTTGAGGACTCTCACAGTTGAATTTTTAAATTGTAATTCTTTGTGGTTATTCAAAAAAACAGACTTGTTTTTGTTAAATGAGGTCAGCTTTACGTCTTTGAAATTTTATTTCCTTTATAGAGAGGGATGATACCAGGTTTTGGTTTTGTTTTTGTTTTTTGATAGAAAGTAATACCACTGTCAGGACATTTCTAGTTTTGAAATGAGCTTCAACATCAATGAAGTGAGTAAATTGAACTAAATTGAATTGCCTGAAAGCACCTATCACAGTGTGTGACATGTGCTGGAGATCCAATAGGTATTCATTGAACCTCAGATAACTTCTAAACTCTTGGTTCTAAAATTCTCTTATTTTAGATGTTCAATAAAAATAACTCTTATAAAGCATTTTTATGTTAATATTGTGGTACATTTAAAATTGTGAATATAAGCTTACTTCTTCCTAATGTTATTTTTCAAAATTCAGTTAATCAATTATAAAGGGTTGGCATCCATCCATCAGGTATTTTCTGCTCTTTCTGATGTCATATAATTGTTACATCACTTAATGCCCGATTTACATCTTATGGAAGATATTAGCATTAAACAAAAATATTAAGTTTTCATATGTTACTGAGATAGATGAAGTATCTATTTTTGGTGTATGTGCATGAAATTTGTGGATTACAAACCATAGTTTTTAATGTTATTCAGTATCCTATACACAAAGATAATTTTGACCCATTCACATTTTAAATTTTGTATAATAATGGTAAGTGGGTTTGCGTTTAATGATTCACACTGTCTCAGCATGCTTGGCACAGTTTTGAGATGACTGGTTAAGAGGACAAAAATGATCGAGATGAGTACTGAACCTGTAAGCTTAGGATGGTTCATTATCATGATGTTCTGATCAACAAAGCAGTTCAACAGAGAACTGTGCCATGCTCTCATTTCTGCTTGAAAATAGGTCTTTTAGAGGTAAAAGGTACAAACATGCACACACATATGCAACAATTAAAAAAAAAAGAAAAAAGAAGTGGATTAAGTTAGAGTTGAAACCAGAAATGGTATGCTTTTATAAATGGCCTGAAAATGATTCTTTTAATATAATTTTCAGAAGTACATAACATACATATAGAGGATTAACTGTGTTTTGTGAAATAAACTTTAATCACTACACAAGTGAATGTTTAAAAAGCACTTATGACTTACTTAGGCTAGATAAATTTATGGTAGATACATATGAAAAATTCTTTATAAATCACTCCAGTTTTCCCAGTATTTTTATTTCTAGGTAACATTAAGCCTATTTAGGTACCATTGGTAGATGGTGATTCAAAGTGTGGAATGGAAAACTTAACCAAAGTTAAAAATTAAATGTGTAATTCTGTGTTTTTTTTTTTTTTAATTTTTTATTGTTGGCTGTTCAAAACATTACATAGTTCTTGATATATCATATTTCACACTTTGATTCAAGTGGGTTATGAGCTCCCATTTTTACCCCATGTACAGATTGCAGAATCACATCAGTTACACATCCATTGATTTACATATTGCCATACTAGTGTCTGTTGTGTTCTGCTGCCTTTCCTATCCTCTACTATCCCCCCCTCCCCTCACTCCCTCTCTCTCTCTCCCTCTCCACTCTTATTATCCCT
>NW_026000077.1:330837-339475 GCF_001458135.2 Marmota marmota marmota
TTTTTTTTTTTTTTTTTTTTTTTTTTTTTTTTTTTTTAGTGGTACTGGGGTTTGAACTCAGGGCCTTGTGCATGTGAAGCAAGCACTCTACCAACTGAGCTATACCCCCAGCCAAGATGTTTGCGTTTTTTAAACTAGTGAGTTGTCATAGCTTTCTGAATTATTTTTAATTTAATTTTCAAGTATTGTCTAAATTTACAAATTAAGACCTTATTCTTAATTTTTATTTAGATTTCTTCCCTTGAAATTCTTTTAAAAATATTTTAAATTCACATGGAAATGTAGCACAAAGTGTTAAGGATTATGTGTAGGTGAGTGCTACTTACAAATATTATTTTGTTATGTGAAACTACAGAAATCCAAATCTAGTTAACTGCATATTTCATTTAAAAAATGTAAAAAGCCAGTGGAGGAGACCACATGTTTTAAACAATGATTTAATATCACTATAAGATTCCAGTTGAATCTGTTTTGAATAGCTTTGAAGATATTACTGTCTATTTGTCAAAAGCCAATCAGAATCATTTCCTAGGACTGATTGCCCTCCCATCCCATCCTCTAAAATATAGAGAGAATAGGCTCTTTCCTGATTTGGGTCACTCTGTCAGTATGATGGCCTCTTTATGCCTTCCATTCTTAGAAACCTGCTTGCATCTTGTCAGAAAAGTAAATCATTAAGTTAAGTAACTAACAGTTCATGGAATATTGTTGTAAAATAATGCATTCAATATTTTAAACATTTTTTATTTTAAGAGATGGGGTGGATGGTCTTGCCACATTGCCTAGGCTGGTTCTAAACTGAACTCAAGTGATCCTCCTGCATCAGCCTCCTAAAAAGGGATTATAAGCATGTGTTATTAGTGGCAGGCTTGTTCATTCAGTTTTTACTTGAGGTGATATGTGAAATATGTAAAACATAAATAAACTTTTATATCTTTTTATGCTTAAGGATCAGAGTAAGAGAAAATGAAGTCCACTGGTTGAGTAGAATATTGTATACATTTTTCTTGTTGTCTTTATCAAAAGATTTTTTTCTTGTTCCTTTTATATCAGCAATTGTGAATGCTGATTGTAAGTTCTTGACTAAGAAATCAGAGTCATTCCCCAAAATAATATTAAACAGAATAGTTATCTAACAGTTTTTATTGTGATTATTAGGTATGTGGTACTGTTCTGATAATCATAGTTTTAGCAGTGAATAAGACTGCTGAAGCTCTTTCCACCAGTGAGGACAAGGTATTGGTCGAGAGAAAGAGTAAATTAAACAAGTAAGCAAGATAATTTTAAAGGTACCAAATACTGTGAAGAAACAAAAGTATGATATGATTGAGAGTGATGGAAGGATTTAAATTGAGTGTTGAGGAAAAACTTCAGATGGAGATTTTTTTTTTTTTTTTTTGGTACCAGGGATTGAACTCAGAGGCTCTCACCCACTGAGCCACATCCTCAGCACTGTTTTGTATTTTATTTAAAGACAGGGTCTCACTGAGTTGTTTAGCACCTCACTCTTGCTGAGGCAGGCTTTGAACTCAGGATCCTCTTGTCTCAGCCTCCTAAACTGTGCGCCACCAAGCCCTGCCTGATAGAGATATTTAATGTGGGATCTGAGTCATAAAATGGCAGACATATAATGATCTGTGAGAAGACTGAACCAGGCAAAGGGTCCATTTTGTACAAAGTCTCTAAAAAGTAGGAAGCAGATAGTCATGCTTGAGGAATTACAAGAATAACAAGGAGAGAGACTGGTAGATGAAGTTGATAGAGAACAAACTATATAGGTCAATGGGGAAGAGTTTGGATTTTGTTCTGTTAATTACAAAGGAAAGACACTAGATATCATTAATTTTTTTAATGGATAAATAGGTGTATCTTGAATTTGAAGGTGTTAGTATTGATAATACTGGCTGAAAATGAACCTGTAGGGTAACCAGTAATTTCTTTACACATACAAAATTACTAACTTATAGTCTATAAATTTTTAGTTTTCCCCAGGGGTCTGCAGAGAGAAGAATGAATTCTTTTTTTGCATTACAATTTTAAAAATGCAGTAAAAATTATATATTTGCTCTCAATATATTTATATAGGTAAAATATTGTGTATCTTTTCTTTGACTAGTAATTATGTTGAATTAGATCTTTGAGGCTATTTACCACAATTCATTATCATACATTATGGTGATTTACAGATTGATAATGACATAAAATATTGCTTTTGCCCCTTAAGAACCTAAAACTGGTGCTGGGTGTAATGGCACCTTCCTCTAATCACAGTTGCTTAGAAGTTGAGGCAGGAGAATCACAATTCAAGGCCAATCTGAGCAGCTTAGAGAGCCCCTGATTCAAAATAAAATTTAAAAAGGGCAGAGACTGGGAAGGTAATTCTGGCAAAGTACTTGCCTACCCTGAGGGGTTAAACGCCTACCAATGCAAAAAAAAGGAAAACCTAGCTATGAGGCTGGGAATATAGCACTGTGGTAAGAAATTGACTAACATGCCTGAGGCCCTGGGTTTGAAACCCAGCATTGCAAAAAAAAATGGGGAAGGGGAAAGGGGAGGGGAAAAAAAAGAACCTGTTTCCCTTAGTTTTTAAGGTTTTGATTAGCCTTTACCTATCTGATTAATAACATGTCACTGCAGTTGGTAGAAAAATAATTCTTTAAAGACATGGGGCCATGGAGATTAAAAAAATTTTTCATGGAGAAGTTGGAAATCACTGATCGATGTAATCTCTGGGGGAACCTATAGAGAGAAGAAACTAATTTTTTTTAAACATAGACTTATTACATCCCATTTAAACTGAACAGTAAATTTGTAAAGTAGATATTAGTCCTGTTTTTATAGGTGATGAAACTCTTGAATAGTTGTATAATTTATGAAAATTCACACAACTCAAAACTGTTGAGAATCATGTTGAAAGCAAACTTCCAGGAGATCTTCTGCAGTACAAAGAAGAAAATAGTGATCAATAAATGTTTGGGTTTTTTCTTTTTTTTCCTAATCAATAAATATTTATATACTGCTTACGTGCAAACATGAATGAATGAGTGATGAATGAATAAGTAAGTGAATGAGAGAAGATTACCTCTGTTCCTATAGTTCTTCCTTTGATACATCACACAGTTTTCCTCTTGGATGCATCCTAAAAGTTTCTTCAGAAATAATTAAGTGGCTTTAGCAATCTTTTCTCTCTGCCATACCTTTCTTCAGTGAGGTTTAAATTACTTATAATAAGTTATACAGTAAAAATCTGAGGGGGGAAAAGACCAGACACTTAGAAAATGTAATTTCTCTTAGTTTTTTTTTTTTTTTTAACTAATTGATTTGTAAGGTTTTTAGCAGCAGCTGCTTCTTCTTCTTCTTCCTCCTCTTCCTCTTCTTCTTCCTCCTCTTCCTCTTCCTCACTTTAGATGTTAGTATTTCCAATCAAGAAATATCATCTTTTGGTTCAACTTGTAACATTTATTTTTTTAATCAGTTTAAAATTTGCTATCATATTCTGAAATGGAAGGATGGAATAATAGTAGTCAAAACATTTATGCAGCCAACATTAATTGTCTACCTAACATCTGACTATTGTCGTGGTGTATGTGTATAGTGGAGCCATGTGTTTATTTCTGTCTTTCATTAGTATATATCAAAGTGTGGTGTGTTATTCAGAAATATGAACTTATGATTCTGAGGAATTTAACAGCTAGTAAGGTTTTGAAATATATGTGTAATGAGAAGTTTGCCCTTTTTCCCCCTTTCCCTTCACATTATGTCTATACCTGGGCAGAATAGTAGTGTAAGATCTCTAAACGCAATGTTTATAACATTTCTAATCCTTCAAATTAATTAATGTCTTAGAAAACTTAAGTTTACAGTTATTTTTATGAATATCTTAAAGAAATGGATGCCTGTTCAGAAATTAAAATGATAATTATTATTATTCTAGAGAAAAGTTGAAAAAGGGAAGAGATAATGATGTTGGATTTACCATAGGAGAATGTATGACACATGACAGTTCGTATGCTAGACTGGTTAAGAAATTTATTTTCACGAAAAAATGGGAAATGAAAAAGATGAAATGAAGGCTATGAGGAGGTAAATTAATGTTAATGAGGTTAGATTACTTTGGATGAGGTATTGCCTACTGGGATCTTCAGAGAGGATATGATGTGTCTTGTCACCATTTGCAGCAGTATAATGACACTACTTCATGAAGTACACAATCTGTCTTATTGGTTTAAGTTGGAAGTACAATAAACCTAAATAGAATGAAGAGGGTTGTTTTTGTGAAGAAGGAACATATTTTAAAATTTATTTCTGAGACTAAAGTTATAATTTGACAGGCCCATAATAGATAATTTTATATGATATTTTGGTTTTTCTGTACTGTTGAAGTGTTTTGTTTTTCCTGCTGGATTTCTGTACAACAGCTTTTAGACTGCTCTACTGTTATCCTGTTTTTCATTCTTATCATATAGTCAGCTTAATAATGAGGTATAGCCCTATGGTATGCAGTTTTCATGCTTGGGGGGAAAATTTGCATATGAAGTACAAGTATCAATTTGTCCCATAAATGTGTATTTTTGAAAAATTGATGTGAGTGGAACTTTCATAAATTCAATTATTTAAGAATATCAAATTGACTAAGTAGGATTGTAGGCAAATGATTTGGGAAGGCTAGTCTTATAATCAGACCTGCCTTTATCTATATTTTAAAATTTTCAAATACTGGGATATATTGGTAGTGTTGTTTTTTTTTAAGAAAGAAATTTTATTATTTGAACTATAATTTGAGTTTGGGGCAAACATTTAGGTATTAATTTAATTCCAGACAAATAAAGTATAGAATTCTAGCGATTTATTATAGGTCTAATTTGCTAAAATGAAGTGCAGTAATATTTCTTCCAGTATTTTAGCAGAAATTTATTTATTTATTTATTTATTTATTTATTTTTATTAGTTGCTCCAGACAATACAACGATCTTGACATATCTTACATTTGATTCAAATAGGGTATGAATTCTCATTTTTCCACATGTACAAATTGCAGGTAGTGTTTTATATTCAAGTGATAAGCAGTTACTTTAGTAACTGAAAATTACTTTAGTAACTTTAGTAACTGAAAATTGGCCAAATAATAATTATCCTCTTTTTTAAAAAAAAGTTCCTGTGCCTTTTGAATACCAAGTTTCACACTTAGGACAAATATTAGTTGTAAATATCCCTTTGAATTTTAAATAACTGAAGAGTAATTTCTGACTAGTGTTTCACTCAAATGTTTCAATTTTTATGTTGGAATATGACAGCATTATAATTCAAGAATCAACCTAAGTCTGTAGCTGAAATCATGGGTAAGGAGGGTTTTAGATGGTGTAGTCATCCTTTTATGCCCATTATGCTTTAGGCTTGTGATGCTGTCATCAACAGAACAAGCTTGAGATCGTGTCACCACTCAGTGCCATCTGCTTACATGTGTATGTAAGCAATAGTAAGCCTTAGATAATGCGTATAAAGAATCATTGCTTTGTGGTTTTCTTAGCTTGCTCTACTTAGGTTCAAGTGTGCTGGGTTGAGCTTGTGTCTTACAATGAATTGTCACAGTTTAGGCCTTTTTTTAAAAAAATTTTTTTTTAGTTGTTGATAGATCTTTATTTTATTTATTTATATGAGGTGCTGAAAATTGAACCCAGTGCCATGTACTTGCCAGGCAAGTGCGCTACCACTGAGCCCCAGCTCCAGCCCCTCACAGTTTAGATCTTTTGCAGTCATAATACTTCAATAACTATGTGTTTAATATCTCCTGTGTGTTGACATGTGGAAGATGGACATGTGAAGTTTTTAATAGTACAAACACATATCTATTTAACCAGAAAAATTTAAAGATGATTTTTAAAACATTCCAATACTTGCTGTGAGTGCTCTTTTTTTTTGAGAGAGAGAATTTTTTTTAATATTTATTTTTTAGTTTTTTGGCGGACACAACATCTTTGTGTGTGGTGCTGAGGATCGAACCTGGGCCGCACGCATGCCAGGCGAGCACGCTACTGCTTGAGCCACATCCCCAGCCTGGACACAACATCTTTATTTTATTTTTATGTGGTGCTGAGGATTGAACCCAGCACCCAGCGCATGCCAGGCGAGCGCGTTACCGCTTGAGCCACATCCCCAGCCCAATGAGTGCTCATTTTATCCAATATCCCCTTCTACCTGTGGCTAATTTTCACAGTATAATAAATTATTTTTTAGTCCTAGAAGCCAAAATATTCTACAAAAAATCAATCATAAAATTACTCTCTTGTTAAGGAGAAATAGCAAATTGCCAGTGTTTACAAAGTTTCCTTTTTCTTTTTTTTTTTTTTAATGGACACAATACCTTTATTTTTATTTTTATGTAGTGCTGAGGATCGAACCCAGTGCCTCACACATACAAGGCAAGTGCCCTACCACTGAGCTACAACCTCAGCCCATTTTATATAGTTTTCACTACTATATTTGACAAACTATTTGATGTGGAATACAGACTAAAAGGAAATAGCAAAGAAAACTCTAAGTTATCTCCAAACTGTGCCATTACAGGTGTTTTTTATTTCCCTCCTTCAACCTTTTGTTTTCTGAATTTTCTACATTGTTAATTATTTTTAATCAGGAAATAAAATTTCTTAAATGAATTTCTTATAGTATAGAAATAAATTTAATATAACTTTAAAGATGATTCTCAGGAAATAAAATGAGCTAAAGATTTTATATATGAACAAAGTTTCTGGAATGGAATTATGTTTTAAGAAATTGTATTTTAAAACTAAAGCAGAAACATTTGAGTTGCTTGTTTCTGAATGTGGGGAATGAGAGAAATGGGGAAATTCTTGTACTATTGACGCTATGCCTTGGGAATCTTATGCTTTTAACTCAGGTTTGCCTCAGTTATATTTATTTAATTGTATTATGGATAACTGTTTAGTTACACAATTTAACCTCATTTATATAAATGGTAAGCTAAGTCTCACTTTGAATGTTTGGTCATTTGATAATGTATTTATACTAGGCAAGTTTGCCTATAGTACCTATCAAATGTTCCTCAATCTCCTTATTTCTCAGTTTTTTTCATTTGTAAAATGGAAAAACAACAGTATCTGTTCCTTAGGTATGCCTAATATACAAAAAAGCATTTAGGTTTTATTGCTGCTCTTATCATTAACAAAAAGTGGCATCGATGCCTCTTGGACGTTGGAGCAAAAGATCCCTAGAGACTGGAACAATTATTTTAGACTTTGTTTCCCCTATTTAAAAAAAAAATTTTTTAGATGTCGATGGACCTTTATTTTTTTTAAATTCATTTATTTGTATATGGTACTGAGATTCGAACCCAGTGCCTCTTATATGCTAGGCAGTGCTCTACCACTGAGCCACAACCCCAGCCCATGTTTCCCCTATTTTGATTAACTTTGGGTATTCCTTTAATTAAGTGAGGCTGTTAAACACATATTTAATTAATTTCATTATTTGTCTATACAGTAAATCTCTGACATTCACATCTTAACATTTAGACCTAAAGTATTTAACATGGGAAATTTGTAATCCAGCATAGGCAGAAATTTGAATCCTTGAGTGTCTCTGTCAGCATCTCAGTTTTTATTACCCATTGCTCACTTTTGTTCTTTTTTTTTTTTAAGATTTGTTTTAAAGATAGAAGAGAGAGAGAGAGAGAGAGAGAGAGAGAGAGAGAGAGAATTTTTTAATATTTATTTTTCGTGGATACAACATCTTTATTTTATTTTTATGTGGTGCTGAGGATTGAACCCAGCACCCCGCGCATGCCAGGCAAGCGCGTTACTGCTTGAGCTACATCCCCAGCCCTCACTTTTGTTCTTGACTTGTTTAATTTTCATCATAGATTTAAAAATTTCATTTCTTTGTGAATTGTGGTTCACAAAGAAAAAGATGGTTCACAAAACAAAAAAAAAATGTGGTTCACAGAGAAAGCAAATGGTTAATGCTGGTTTTTACAGATTAGGTAAATGCTTGCTTTTCTACAATACTGAGGTTATGTAGTGAGTATATTTTGTCAGTGTTGTCTTTTTTCTTTTGTCTTTTTTTAAATTACTTTAGTACTTAATTTTTAGATTGTCTTAGACCAAATTAGAATGTGTTTGTTTGGATTTCATATTTTTATAGAAGGTATTATGGTGCAAGTGTGCCTAATTTCTGGCCTAAAATGCATATCCCATATCCTCGCTCACAGAAATGCTGGTTTTACTAGGCTTGCAGTAGAGCCAAGGAAACTGTATTTTGTTCCTCCAGGTGATCTTCAGATGTCATTCTGATGCAATACTTTTCCAGTTTATTTCTCTGTGTATTTTTATTTTTAGTATGTTTTAAAGCTGCTTAAGGCTATATATTTAAAGCCTTAGAAATTAAGGAGTTATTTTCTATTTAATTATGAAAATTAATGGTATGTCTTTTAATTGTGGGTTTCTTTTTATCTTTTAAATTAGTTAAAGTGCATAGATTACTTGTGTCAAACCCAAGTCATACCAAATTCATTACAGGAAAAAAAAAGGAGGGCTGAGGGTACAACTCAGTGGTAGAGTATTTGCTTACAATGTGTAAGACCCTGGGTTCAATCCCCAGTACAAAAAAAAAAAAAAAAAAA
>NW_026000077.1:340301-352240 GCF_001458135.2 Marmota marmota marmota
AGTCTAAAAGCTGTTGTACAGAAATCCAGCAGGAAAAACAAAACACTTCAACAGTACAGAAAAACCAAAATATCATATAAAATTATCTATTATGGGCCTGTCAAATTATAACTTTAGTCTCAGAAATAAATTTTAAAATATGTTCCTTCTTCACAAAAACAACCCTCTTCATTCTATTTAGGTTTATTGTACTTCCAACTTAAACCAATAAGACAGTTATTAACTACCTTTTTTAAAAAAATCATTATCATATACGTACCCAAACTTTCTAGATGTTTTATTTTAATTGTCCCCTTCATGAAAAGTTTGATGACATAGACATAAAGGTCCAACTGTTTATGTATTATATGTATATCTGTGCTTTACACTCAAAAAAGAGTAAGATTTATTTTTTGACCTTCAAGAATCAATTTTTACCATGTTGGGGCAACATTACCCCTGCTGAGAATGCATGCAGTAAGTTAGAAGAAAAAAAATTTTCTTAGTTTTACCCTCTACACCAGCCTGTTAAACATATTTTGATGTATGGCTTCTCAAAGGTGTTCAATATGTGTTTTTTTCTTTAACAAAAATGAAATTAGGTACATTTTCTTAGTATATTGTGATTTTTAAATTTTATTTTATATTTTTTAGATTTTTTAATGATAAAATATTTTAACAGTATTATCTAATGGATAAGTAATATGAATGCATGTATTTTATTGTGTGAGTTTACCATCTTTAATTTAAATGATTATGTATATTTTCTAATTTTTTTTATTATACAAGTTCTACTATGAAGTATAGTTGAATTTTTCCATGCATTATTAATTACTTTCTTAGAATGAGTTCCAAAAAGTAAATTATTTTATTATGTACATTTTAGTATTTTGATAAGCATAACTTAGAAAGTGAAAATCCTTTCCTCAGGAATAAATTACCTTAAATATTTATCCCATCTTTTCCTGAATATAGTATAACATAAATAGTTTTATTATATAGTTGTATCTATTGTTTGAAACAAAATAATAGATTGTATCTTAACTAACAAATTGATTGTTTACCTAAGGTTATTTTGGTCATCTTTTCATACTATTATATCTAATTATACCTTATTCTTTAAGCAATAGTCATTCTTCTATTGAACAATCTTTTGTTTCCTGTTTTGTTTTGGCATACATCTGCTTATTTCTGTATCTAAATTTCTATTTGTAATAGAATTTCTGGATCATTTAAGAATTGAAAGTACTTTATATGCTCAGGTTTTTTTTTTTCCCCCTACTATTTTTTTCCTTTGGGATTTTTTAAAATTTATTTTTTAATTGTAGTTTGACACAATACCTTTTATTTTATTTATTTATTTTTTTGTGGTGCTGAATATCAAACCCAGGACTTCTCACGTGCTAGGCAAGTGCTCTACCGCTGAGCCACAACCCCAGCCCCCTTTGGGATTGATTTTAATGACCATAACTTTATAGTGTTGTAGTTTTAAATCTGGAAATATAAAATGTACTGTATACAGATGTGCCTATGTAGTTTCATATTACAAATTTCAGTTTAATTTTGGCTAGGTTTTGGGTTTTATTATTTTCAAATACAAATATATATTCTTTAACTAGATTAGAGTCATACAGACAGATATTTGAGAACTTTTAGTGTTCTAAAAATAATTCAGAACTCTAAAGGCATCTCTGAGTGTGTTTACTGTAATAAGAACCTCTAAACACAGTGAACATTTTTCAAATGTGAGCTTTTGAGGAATACCTGGAAAATGCTTTTTAATCTTTGATTTGTTGATTGAAGCATTGTGGATGTATACTCTCTCCTGTGGAACTTTTATTCTTTTTAAAATAAAGGAGATATATTCTATATTTTTTTACATTCTGATAAAGTGCTTATCTTAGATACTGCATACTATGCTATTTCTGATTATTTCTATACATAACTTATGTATTATCTTCAAAGTTATTTATCCATTTCTGAAGTTTTGTATTTAATAAAGTTTGAAATTCAGCAGAATAGATTTTATATTAGGCAACCATTTGTGAATCAACATTTGATTTTTATAATAATTTGTGCTTTTGCTGATTCAGCATATTTCTTTATGGGAAAGTAATAAACATTGCAAAAGAATGATGTTTTGGTTTTTAAAATAGATATGTTTTGTGGGGCATGGTGGTCCACACCTGTAATCCCACCAAAAACTATGTTGAGGTAGAAGGATTGCAAATTGGAGGCCAGCCTCAACAATTTAGCTTAAAATAAAAAATTTAAAAGGTGAGGGGCCTGGGGATGTAGCTCAGTGATCAAGTGCCCCTGAGTTCAATTCCTAGTACCAAAAAAAAAAAGAAGAAGTGTTTTGTTTTTAAAAGCACTAATTTCTTTCAGAGACTGATTTTCCTTTCAATTTAGCCATTCATGCCATTATTAAAAACTTTAAATGTTGATTCTGATACTATTTTTAGCTATACTGTGATCAGTTTTCTTTAGAAGATATTCTCAGATCTCTTAGTACTCTGAAATGTTCACTACTAGAATGAAGACTAATTATACTAAATATATGGTGTTCATTACCTAGGCATTTCAGACAAGATTGTTTCTAAGATTAAACTTTCTTGGAGTTGAGTTGTCGCCACACATAAGTTAGACCTATTACAGGGAAATTCATGTTGATTTGGGTTAGGGGCCTTTTGTATCAAAGTGGAAAACCAACTGTTTTCCCTCATACTAGTGGTATTTTTTTTCATGGCATATTTATAAAAATTAACATCTCAAGTTTGATTTATCTTGAGGCTTACCATTTAACCAGGCTGGAGATTTTATTCTTTGGCACAAAACTTAAATCTTTGAGAATGTATATATGAATCACAGTGAGAAATGACATCTCATGCTTTATTATGACTTTAGACTGTGGTCTAGCCTGTGTGGTAATTTAGATGGAGCCTTACCCACCCCCATTGCCAACTTTGTGAAGACTAAAATCATATAAAACTTCAAATTAATTTAAATGAATAGTTCATACAAGGAGGATATTAAATTTTAACTTAATTTTTAAGCTGAAGTATTTTTGAGATTATTATAAATGATTAACAAAATTAGAATTTGTGGTAGACATTTGCATTTTATAAAACTTCAGATATTTCTATTTTATTATTCCTTATTTTTTAAAATGTTTTTACCTAAGTATAGTGATAAATTAGTACCAGTAGGACTTTAATTAGGAATAGCCTGTTGGTGTCAAGGATTCTTTAATAGGTTTGTTGGAATATACATCTTCATTGAAGGTAGAAGCTGGGAGATTTTATTTTGGCTTTATGCTCTAAAAGTAAGCGCCTTTGGCCGGGAGTGGTGGTGCATACCTGTAATCCCAATGGCTTGGGAAGCTGAGGCAGGAGGATCCTAAGTTCAAGGCCAGCCTCATCAACTAAGTGAGGCCCTAAGCAAGGAAGCGAGACCTTGTCTCAAAATACAAAATAGTAAGGGCTAGGAATGTGGCTCCATGTTTAAGTGCCCCTGGCTTCAACCTCTGGTACCAATAAATAAATAAATATGTTGCTTTTCAGGAAAACATCAAGTACTTGTTCTTTTAATAATTATTTTCTGTTCAAAGTATTATTAAAGCAATCTTTGAAAATCCTTTTGGTCACACTGTTTTTAAAAAAATTATTTTTACTAAATAACACATTATAAAAGGAATAAATACAGATAGTACAAAACAAAATACATATCATATAAAGAAAACAAATGAGACAAAAATAATGGTTATCAATTTGCTCTGAATCCCTATAGAAATTTCGTGTAAAAATATACAAATGTACAGATATAGAAACAGTTTGGTTTTCATATCTGCCTTTGTTTTTTTAAGTCATCAGATATAAAGATGAGATATGAAGACTAGAAATGTCCTATACTGACATGCTAGTAATTAAAAATTCCATTCTTCAAAAATAAGTTTTGTCAAGATTTTCCCATCTTTATCCTTGCTTTTCCCCTCACTTCTTTTCTTTAATCACCACTCTTATTCTTGAAAGGAGAGACAGTGTAGAAGTTGTAGCTATGACTTGGCTCTATATTAGATTTAACGGTGAGCTTTGAAAAATAATCTTCATTCTGGCTCTACCATCTAGAGGTACTTATTTGATCGATCATAATGAGGCAAGGCATGGAAGAAGAGAACATGTTTTATCTTAACCTGCATATGAAAGCTTGCCTGAGCTTCTGAGTTCAAGTATGATCTGAGGGAAGCAAAGGTTGAATTTAAGGTACCATTTTCTCCAGTTTTCTTGCCTTTAAAAAGGAAGCTATATATAGATAGATAGGTGTAGATCTCAAGAAATGCCCTACACAACTTTCTCATTTATTCTAGTATTGGTTCATCTATATTATTTATAATACAGTCATGTGCTGTATAATGATATTTTCACCAGTGGGCCCCATACTCAATAGTGAGCCACAAGATTATAATGAAGCTAAAAAATTCCTGTCACCTAGTGATGTCATAGCCATTTTAATGTTGTACCTCAACTCATTACTCAAATATTTATGGTGATACTGATCTAAATAAACCTGTACTACCAGTCTTATAAAAGTATAGCACACACAATTGTAGGACATAATACTTTATAATGATAATAAGTGACTTACTGATTTATGTATGTATTATACTTTCAGAGGTAAAGCATGAAGACCAGTAATGTTCTTTACTAGCATTCTAGTAAGTAAAAATTCCATTCTTCAGAGACAATTTTCTGCCATCATTATTCTTTTTTTCTACTTGGAAAAAAAAAGTTTGCTATAAAACAATGTACCATGTTACACCAGCAGCAGCCTCATACATCTCATATTAACTATGACTCTTGATTACATTATTTTATCTTGTGTTTGGTTTAATCTTATGTTTTGTTCATTGTAGTCCTAGGAGCAATAGATTATACCATATATGTACATGCCATATAACCTACTTGTGGATTAAGCTATATACCATCTAGATCTGGGCAAGTATACTATATAACATTCTCACAAGAACAAAACCACCCACCAGTGAATTTCTCAGAACACATCCCCATTCTTCAGCCACACATGACTATACTTTGATTCTAAGGAAAATCAACATCATTTGTGCAGAGCAGATTAGATAGACAAGAAGATGACTGATAAGGCAGTATGGTGTTGTAGTTAACCACACAGATCCTAGAGCCGCCAAACTGCCTGGATTATAATCTGTAATTTATATATAAGTTAGCTTTAACCTCTCTGCCGTATGTATAAAATGAGCATAATGGTCCTTACCTCACAGGAATGTTGTGAGATTTAAAAATGCACATGTAAGGTGTTCAAAATAATATTTTGTACATGGTAAATAGGAAGTAATAGTTAAAACTAATTTATTCCTATTTTTTGTATCCTCTTTTCTAACATTTCTTACGTTTTTCTTGCCCATTCCTCCTGACATTTAATTAATGCTGTCTCTGATTAACTAGAGTAGACATTAACAAACTTTTTTTTGTAAGGGGCTAATAGTAAATATTTTAGGGTTTTAGGACCATATGGTCTCCGTTGCAAATATAGTTGGCTCCCTGTATCTGCAGGGTTCACATCTGATTCAACAAAGCATGTATCAGAAATGTTCAGGGAGAAAAATTGCATATGTATTGAACATGAACAGACTTTTATTTCTTGTCATTATTCCCTAAATTACAACCATTTACATAGCATTTATTAGGTACTACATTTATTAGGTACATTTATTAGATATTACAAGTAATGTTGAGATTATTTAAAGTATAATTTGTAGGGGCTGAGGTTGTAGCTCAGCAGTAGAGCGCTCGCCTAGCACATGCGAGACCCTGGGTTCGATCCTCAGAACCACATAAAAGTAAATAAATAAAGTAAAGGTATAAAAAACTTAAATATATATATTAGTATAGTTTATAGATTTTATGCAGCTACTCTGTCATTTTATACAAGGACTTGAGCATCTGTGGATTTTGGTATCTGCAGGGAGTCCTGGAACCAATCCCCTGTTGATACCAAATGATGGATACTAAGAAACAACCATACCCATCTCTGCTATTGTACAGTGAAAGCAACCATAGACAAATGAATATGATCGTGTCCACTTTATTCACAGGCACAGAATTTTGAGTTTCATATATTTTTCAATGTCATAAAGTATTAATCTCCTTTTGCTTTTAAAGTTTAATTAATTTATTAAAAAATCAATAAGAACATATAAACCATTTCTCAAGCCATTCAAAAAACAGACAGACTGGATTTGGCTCTTGAGTCATTTTGCTGACCCTGGAAGTAAAAGGGCCTGCACATTCTGACAACTATTTTAGAACCCTTTCCTTTTTAAGCATGCCTTCATTCTTTAATGTCTCTGTTAGGATGCTGTAGTCAAAAGGAGGAGGGACACTAGATATAGCAAAAATAACAGATGCCAGTTTACCAACTCTTGATATCTGCCTACATAGAGGGCCAGACCATATAAAACTTTATAAGCTGTGGTAATCAATTTGGGCATTCATGGATACCTTTGAAATATTGAAAATTTTAGACCTAATTTTGGGAAATCTTTCCGGAAAATCAAACCTATGCTTTTTTTTTTTTTTTTTTTTTTTTTTTTTAAATAGTTTGTTGTGTTTTTCATAGTCTTGTGCCTCCTAACATGCATCCTTGTTTGGTGAAAAGAAAAGCTAGTCTCTTAACCTGAAAGTTAAGAAATCATAGGAAGAGGGTGATAGTCAAGGAATTCAGGAAATTTAAGGGATCCATAATAGTTAGAGTTGCATTTAAAATAAATAATTTTGGCTTATATAGGAGGATGGATTTGAGGGGTATAAGACTACTGGAGACTTAAGGACAATCAGAATATCACATCTTGTTCCTCAGTTTCTGGTATTTGTATTCTGCCCTTCTAATTCTCCTTAATCTGATTTCTTTTTATTCTAATTAGTTATACATGACAGTAGAATGCATTTTGATATATCATACATAAATGGAGTATAACTTCTCACTCTTCTGATTGTATATGATGTAAAGTTACACCACTCATTTAATCATACTCCCTTCTGTCTAATCCAAAGTACCTCTGTTCTTCCCTAGCCTCCCTCCTTATTGTGAATTAGCATCCAGATATCAGAGAAAACAGTTGGCATATAGTTCTTTGGAATTGGCTTATTTTGCTTAGCATGATATTTTCTCCAGTTCCATCTATATATTGGCAAATGCTGTAATTTCATTCTTCTTTAAGGCTGAGTAATGTTCCATTGTGTATATATGCCACAAATTTTTTATCCATTCATCTGTTGAAGGGTATCTATTTTGGTTCCATAGCTTAGCTATTATGAATTGAGCTGCTATAAACATTGATGTGGCTGTGTCACTGTAGTATGCTGTTTTTTGTTTTGTTTTTGGTGTGCCGATTTTAAGTCCTTTGGGTATAAATCGAGGGGTGGGATAACTGGGTCAAATGGTAGTTCCATTCCAAGTTTTCTGAGGCATCTCCCTACTGCTTTCCAGAGTGGTTGCACCAATTTGCAGTCCCACCAGCAGTGTATGAGTGTACCTTTTTTCCCACATCCTCGCCAACATTTATTGTTGCTTGTATTCTTGATAATTGCCATTTTAACTGGAGTGAGATGGAATCTTAGTGTAGTTTTGATTTGCATTTCTCTAATTACTAGAGATGTTGAATATTTTTTCATATATTTGTTGATCGATTATAGTTCTTCTTTGAAGTGTCTGTTCATTTTCTTATGATCCACTTATGGATTGGGCCTTTTTTTTTTTTGGTTTTGTGAGATATATATATATATATATATATATATATATCTCCAGGAGATTAATGCTCTATCTGAGGTGCATGGGATAAAGATTTTCTCCCATTTTGTAGGCTCTCTCTTCCACTCAAACTTGTTTGTTTCCTTTGCTGTGAAGAAGCTTTTTAGTTTGATGCCATCCCATTTATTGCTGAAGTTTATTTCTGTTTGAGGAATTTGATTAAGAGATGATGTTGGCCTTAACACAGTGAAAATAGAGATGAAAAGAGTAAGCAAATATTTAGGAGATGAAACCTACAGCATTAGCTTGGTTGTTGATTGTATGTGGCAAGTGGAGTCAAGTATGTCTTGTGTTTCTAGCTTTCAGGAATCACAGGGGAAAATAATATAGGTCAGGTGGAAGGGCTGGTTTTAATGAGAAGGACAACTCATCCTTTGAGTAAGACTTGAGGACAAAACATGACAGTGACCAGATTTAACAGGCGTATCAAGGTGGGAGTGGATGAGAGAGGAAGTAAAGCAAAACTTGGTGAAAGGATTGATGTGCAGTATTGAGGGCTAGTGGTGCTTTGTTCTAATTTGAAGAGAGCATATATGTGTCTTTTAAGTTCTCTATCAGTTTTCCTTTTCTTTCCTGTGTATTTTTTTTAACTTGATGTCCAATTTGTAAGTAAATTCCAACATATGCAGATTTAGAGTGGAACACAGAACTAACTTGATTTTTTTGAAAAATGTTTGACTCTTTGGGTCAAACTGTTGGAAAGTCTGTATAACATAAACATTTTGAAGTGGAATTACAAATTTTTTATATCATATTTGGATAACTAGTTATTTTCTTTCCCCTCTCACTGTCTAATGTCCTTAATAGATGAATATAATAGGTATTAGGAACCTTTATAATATTATTTTTTCTATATTAATTTAGTAATTGAGGTAAATTTTGAAATGTTTGCTGTGCCTTATATATTGAAACAGACAATATTTCAATTATTTTGCTTCTTGCCAGTTTAAAATATTGTTAGAATCAGGGCTCTAAATCTAATAATTCCTGTTAAGATTGTAACCTCTAGAAAATTTAGTCATAGATATTTAATTGTGGTTTCTCTGTTTGAACGCGGAGCCCCATGGATTTTATGTATCTTCTGTATTCAGGTAGTTTTCAATTTGAATGTGAATACTTTATTCCAGTTAAAATTCATTGTTCAGCTTTAGGCCTCAACCCATTGCTGTTTGCACTCTTGTAGAGACTTTTAATACTTAACTAATATAAGGTTACTTATATTGATGAATTGTTACACAATAATTAGAAATTATTATAGTAACTCATTTTTGAAGAATCCTGAGAATTATACAAGTCCAAAAGTATTAAGCTCAAGCATAGTGTTAAGTGCTGGTCATTTCATTATTTAGTTTTTCAAATTTCACAATTTGCTTATGTTATTTTTTCGAGAATTTTCTGTGTTCCAAAGGATTAAGATACATCGAAATACTGAGAAATTTCTCCTTATCATTGTGAATGTATGCAAATGATGTAGATAACATTATCAGTATTTCCAGTCCATACGGATTAAAAATTTTACTCTTTAGTGAAAATAGCTGATGTAGTTGGTGTCACATATAAATTCTTCTATAATCATATTTTCAAGTGTATATTATGAGGAAGCCTCCACGCAACTGTGGTATCATTTGTTTAGTAGAGGGGTGTGTGTGTGTGTGTGTGTGTGTGTCTGTGCATGTGTACCCTTAGAAATGTTATCCTTTAATATGGGGATATTTCTTTTTTTGACAATTTAAATTATTTCATGATTGTAATTGTTTCTCTTATGAAATGCTATTTCTTTTACTACTATTAATATTCTTAAATGTTTGTATGTTTAAGACAGTCACATTGATGTCAAATGCAAGACTTTGTTTTCTGTTTCCCTACGTAAAATATTCTTTAGATAAAAGAAAGGTACAATTTATTGAGGCATTGAGACATAATTTTTAAAAATAGAATTAGACACTACTATCAAGTAGATGTTTTTTCATCAAAAGATGTTTTCCAGGGTTAATGTTGAAAAATGTTTGACTCTTTGGGTCAAACTGTTGGAAAGTCTGTATAACATAAACATTTTGAAAGAGGAATTACAATTTTTTATATCATATTTGGATAACTAGTTATTTTTCCTTTGCTGTGAAGAAGTTTTTAGTTTGCTGCCATCCCATTTATTTTCTAAGAGTCTTTTGTAAACCATGTATTGGTTTCTGCAAACAGATCTCTCCTTATGTACCAGACCTTGCATTGATATATACATAAATAAACATAGGAATAGAGAAGATGAAGGTGAGGGTAATTGGTTATGCTGGTTGAGAGTAGGTAGAGCTGAATAATTACAAATATTTCCGGGTACTGTTTCTACCAAACAAACAATATTTTAAGTACTTAATGAACTCTTAACTTGGCAAGTACTCTAACACATTTTCAACCACACTAACTACAGACTAAAGTCATTGCACTGGGCTTTATGAAAATAATTCACCACTGTGAACAAAGAAACCTACTAAAACAAGATAATTTTGAACTTTAAAATATTGGATAGAAGTGGGTTTCAGAATATAGGAAGTGTTATCTCAGTCCTCCATTCATCAACCTGATCTATTGTGTGGTCTTATAGTCATTAATCATACTTTATATCAGTTCTCCAATAGTTGTGTATGGAAAGAAAGTCAGATGGAAGCATACATCTGACAATTTTACCTGTTTCTTGGATTTTGTTTTTGCTGTAGAAAATGAAATGTGATAAACACCATTTAGCTAGTGTATAGAGAAGACAGCATATGGTTTAAGAGTATGAGTAATGGGTTCTTTTTGCCTAATTCTAAGTGCACAAATTAGCTATCTTTAACCTTTTGTAAGATAATTTTTCTTAGCCTCATTTTCTTTAGCTATAAAATTTGGAGGATGCCATAAAATAGGATGGAACTGGGGATCATTATGTTGAAATAACGAAATAAACCAGGCACAGAAAGATAAGCCCTTCATGATCTCACTCATACGTGGAATATAACCAAGTTGATCTCATAGAAGTTGAAAGTAGAATATGGGTTACCAAAAGTTGGGAAAGCAGGGGAAATTCAATAACTTGCCCAGAAATAAGGGGTAACAGTTACAGTTTGAAAGGAATAAGAAGTTCTAGTGTTCTGTTGTGCAGTAGGGTGGTTTAAGAAATAGCAATGTACTTGGGTGTGTGTGTGTGTGTATACATATATACATGTATATGTACACATGTATACATAAAATAATTGAGGAGATAATATGTTGTCTTGATTTGAATATTATAAAACACACATTATTGAATGCAGTGTAATTGGGGATGGGGGGTACTGGGGATTGAACTCAGGGGCACTTGACCATTGAGCCACATCCCCGGCCCTATTTTGTATTTTATTTAGAGACAGGGTCTCACCGAGTTGTTCAGCACCTTAGCATTGCTGAGGTTGGCTTTGAACTCTCAATCCTCTGTCTCAGCTTCCCAAGCCGCTGGAATGTAATTTCTATCTTTTTAAAAAGAGGCAAAATGTGAATGATAATAGTATTCTTACCTTATGGTCATGAAAATCAAATATTATAGCCCTCATAAAGTACTTATCATAGAATATTAGGTATATCTGTTTCCTTTTTGCCTTTGATCAGAATTTATTATTGATTCTGAGTTCATTTTTTAAGTTACTGTTTGGTTCCCATAATACATTTATTTTTTTACAAGAAAGGCTTTAAAAAGAACCACCATACTATTCATTGCTGTCATTAGAACTATTAGGAAAAAGACTTATCACTATGAAGATCCAAAGAAATCTTTTTTGTACTTACTTAATAGTGTAAACTTGATTTTGGTTTAGAATTCTTCTGACAGTTTATATGAGTAATAGTATTTGTAGAGTGCTTTTTTAAAATTTTTTTTATAAACTTTGTCTCATTTGATCTTCACAATTCTGGGGAAAAAAAAAGTGTAGGACAGATGGCCTCACTCCTACTCTTAAAGTTGAGAAAGCTTCAGAGAAGTTCAGTAACTTGCTCAGAGATAAATAGCTATCATATTTCATCACAGAGTTTATGCCAAGTTTTTTCCCCCCCAAAATAGTGGGGTGTGATGGTTTGTTCCTCCCTCCCTCCCTCCCTCCCTTTCTTTCTTT
>NW_026000077.1:352265-357773 GCF_001458135.2 Marmota marmota marmota
CCCCCCCCCCATGATGCTGGAGATTGAACCCAGGGCCTTGTGCATACTAGGCAAGCACTCCTATGTCTGCAGCCCCCTCTTTCTTTTTTAAATTGTGCCAGTATTACTTAAAAGTCTTATTATTAAATTGTTTCAGGAGCAGTATTAGGATTCACAGAATACACATGAATATGTGTTAAAATTGAATAGTACAAATCAATAGACATCACTTTTCCAGTCTGGAGGAAAAAAAAAAAGACATCAGTTGCTATTGTGTTTTTCATTATAATTTAAATACTACACTTGAGGAAATTTACTCCAGTATTGCAAAGTGACGTAAAAGTTTTAATCTTCTGTATCAGAAGATTCTGTGCTATCATTGGTTTTGTATTCTGACACGCCTGCCTCAGTGCCACTCATGTAAGATGTGTTTGCCATTGATAGGGTAACACTGTAAACAAGCCATTCAAGTCTGCTTCGCAAGTACACTGATGATGCACTCACTTATGCTGAGAATTCCAGGCTCAAGCTTGCTTGTAGTGGGCGAGAAAATAAATATTAATCTATATGCTACTGGTGAATGCATTGCTGCTCTGTTAACCTTTTAAGTGGTGAGTGTGACAAACAGAATTATACTGACAATGATGGGATGAAACGTTATAAACAAATTTTTGGACTAAAAAGGCAGGGTGCATTGATCATGTGGTGGTAACAATTTATGATGAAATACAGTAGTTAGGTCTGCTGTCTCTTGGATTAGTTTTCATTCAATTACATCACGGAGCTTCTATGTAGAATCATTTCCTCTTATATGATCTGCTTGTAACTACAAAACTCAAATTGTTGAAGTAACTGATTTTTTCCATTACCAGAAATTTATACCCTTTTTAGAAACAGACTTAATTTTTTAGAGCAGTTTTAGGTTCACAGCAAAATACAGCAGAAGGTGCAGAGATTGCCCATATACCTTCTGCCTCACACAAGCAGTAGCCTCTTCCATTACCAGTAGCCTCTTCCATTACCAGTAGCCTCTTCCATTCTCAACGATTTCTCATACTTGTTACAATGAATAAAAGAATATATACTGGCATATCATTTATGGCTCAGCAGTCCAGAGTCTACATTAGGATTCATTCTGGGTGTTGTACATTCTGTGGTTTTGCATAAATGTGTAATGGCTTTGTTTGTATTGTCATATCATATAGAGTAGTTTCACTAGCCTAAAAATTCTGTGTGCTCCTGCATTTTTTGTTTGACTATACATCAAGTGGAACAGATAACAAGTTCTGCTGCATTTGTATTTCTGTAATCTAAATCCCATTTATAGCTTTGGGATTTAGAAATATTTGATTCAAAAAAACTATATCCTCAAATTATTTCTAGTACTAGAAAGTTATTTTTTGTTAATTGATTCTAAATATAATTTTGGTTCAAAGGAAATTATGAAAGAGTCTTCCTTTGGTTCTTAACAATATTTAGTCAAGCTACCAACTTCAGAAACAAAAGTGACTGTACTTTCACTGACCATTTTAAACACTAGTATGCTTTACTTTGTGTCATGCCTGTGGGGATATACATATATATTGTAATTGAGAACATCATTTGCAATAAGTTCAAGTATTTTTAGAGCCTTATCTTGTATTCATGGGTCCTCTGTAAAAGGAGAGAATACAAAATAGTTCTTACCTTGCTTCCAACAAAGTTGATATTGATAGAGAAGTCAAAGCTAACTATGAAACAATTAAAGGAGAGGTTGCCAGACAGGTCCAAGGCTTGCTTTGTATGACCCTCAAACTAAGAATGACTTATTTTTAAAGGATTTTTTTAATGAAGAACAAAAGAATTATATGCAACATTGATTATACATAACTATCAAGCATTAAACTATTTGCCATCTGCCCTTTACAGAAAAAAATTTGCTGATGATAAAAGAAATATATACATCAAATAAAATAGGACATTGGGGACATGCAAATCAAAACCACAGTGACACCACTTCACACTTAACTAGGATGCCTATTGTAGAAAAACAGCAGCAGCAACAGTATTGGCAATGATGTGGAGAGATTGCAGTTCTCATACATTACTGGTAAAAATGTAAAATGGTTCAAATGCCTTGGAAAACAGTTTGGCAGTTCCTCAGGAAGTTAAACAGAATTGAGATATGGTCCAGCAGTTGCACTGCTAAGTATATACCCAAGAGAACTGAAAACATGTTCATACAAACAATTGTATGCTAATGAAAAAGTAGGGAGAAGTAGAAAAGAACCCAGTGACCATCAACCAATGAACAGATAAACAAAATGTGGAATAGCCATTCAGTGGAATATTTGTCATAAAAAGGAATAAAGTGCTGGTATATGCTACAAAAATGGATGAATTTTGGAACACTATGCAAAATAAAAGCATCAGACACGAAAGACTACACAAACTTTACGATTCCATGAAATGTCCAGAAAAATTAAATCTATAGAAACATAGTAGATTAGTGGTTGCCAGAGGCAATGGGAAGGGGAAGAGGGAAGTGTCTGCTATTGGGCAGTGTTTTTTTTAAGGTGATAAAAAATGTTCTGGAATTAAAAAGTAATATTGTTTATACAACTTCATGAATGTAATTTAAAAAAATATTGAATGGGTACCATTTTGAAGTTAGGACTTAAAAATGGCATGAGGATAGATAAATGAAGTGGCTGTGATATTACAGGTCCTAGGAATGGGTGTAAACCAAAGTATTGGTGTTTTAGAGGAGAAATGCTAAGAAAGATAAGGCTAAGTGTCTTGTTTTTGTGTGGGGGGGTGGGGGGCCTCTAAACTGGCAGATAACTGACTTGACCTATTTAAGATTATGCTTTGCACTTTATTTTCATGATATAAATGGAATATTCTTTTAACCTGAGACAATAATTTCTTTCATCCAGAAAACAAGAGCCTTTATTTATTCGGGAAAGCAAGAGCCTAAAGGCCACCTATCTTGATACTTTTTTTGGGGGGAGGGGGGCAGCTCTGGGAACTGCTAAGGACTAAAAAGCTTCACACACACGCACATGTATATGCTAGGTAAGTACTGTACCACTGACCCACATCCCTACCTGGTATTTTTAACAGGTTACCCCAGGTTGAGCATCCCTAATCCTAAAATCTGAAATGCTTCAGAATCAAAAATCTTTTGAGTACTGATGTGATACCACAAATAGAAAATTCAATACCTGACCTCATGTGAGGAGTCACAGAACTCAGACACGCTAGAAAATATTATGTAAAATAACCTTTAGGCTATGTGTGTAAGGTGTATGTGAAACATAAACGAATTTTGTGTTTAGACTCCTGTCGAATCCCCAAGATAGCTCATTATAAATATGCAAATATTCCAAAATTGGAAACAAAAATTGAAATCTAAGGCCCTTCTGATCCCAAGCATTTTGGATAATAGATATTCAACTCTTATAAGAATTTTAGTTCATGTCATTCTTTGAAGAATCTGGTACTTACTGTTTTTTAATTTTTTAGCGTATTTTAAATAACACAAAGGTTCTATCTGGTTCATTATTAAAAAAAAAAATCCATAATACTGTTTCTTATACTTGCCACTTTACACTTTATAAAGTTCTTTCATGTGTATTACTTTATTTAATCCTCTCCCTGTAATCTGTAAAATAGGTAGTATCATTCTCATTTCAAAGATGAAAGAAGCCATATAATAGAGTGATTAGGAGGCAGAATCAGGGCCCTGGAATCAGAAAGCCAGGTTCAAATCCTGGTCCTGCCATTTACTAGTTGTGCATGAATTTTATTGAGTTGTTTGTTCTTTCTAGGTCACCTGTTTTCTCTTTTCTAAAATGTTATCAAGTAGTATTAAATAAGTTGTTCGAAAGTAAAATTCTTATAATCACTTATTGAGGCACATACCAAGTCCTCAATAAGTGTTATTAGCTGTTATTTATAGATCATGGGAACTGAGTGAGGTTAAGCAGTCTAAAGTCTTCCAACTGATAAGTATTAGAGGCCAGTACTTGAATACAGGTGTTCTGAATCCAACTCAGTTTCCTTTATTAGATTTTGTTTTACACTTATTTATTAGACATAAACTTGTTAACCTTCTGAACATTCTTTTAAGTGGAAACCAGATATTGAAGGAAAAGAGGCTTTCTAACTTCTTTCAGGTTTATTGCTTTAATCCACTGAAGCCTAGTTCTTAGCAGTTATAAACAAAAATTATGAACTATGCAGGGGAAAATGACAAAGGAAAACAGATTTAATATAATTTAACAAAAATTAAGGGGCATGATAAAATATAACAAATAAAAGCAAATGACTAAACACCTGGGGGGAAATTTTGGAACAATCAGTGAAAAGGTGACTCTCCTTAATGAAAAGAACACTGACAGGAAAAACGCTTTTTTTCAAAGACAGAAGAGTATAGGCAGTTCATAAACAACAACACAACAACAATAACAACAAAAACACATGCAGCTAATAAATATTTGAAAAAGCGTTTTGATCTCATTAGTCAATCAGAGAAACTTAAAGTGAGAAAATAAATTTTTATGATAATTAACATAAAAACATTTAAGTTGAAGCTCTGTTATTAGAGAGATGAGACCCACATATTCCTGATGGGAATGAAAAGCTGGTAAAGCTATGTATCTACGTGAAGAGCCTTAAAAATATTTCTAACATTTGCTCTAGTAATCAGTGTTCCATCTAACAATGTAATCCAAATTTTTAAAAACTGAATATAAATGTATGAACAAAGATTCATTGCTGCAGCATTCATTTCCCTATAATAATAGGGAAATTTGGACATAGCCAGCAAGAAGGATAGTTAAAAATAAATTGTAGGGGCTGGGGATGTGGCTCAAGCGGTAGCGCGCTCGCCTGGCATGCGTGCGGCCCGGGTTCGATCCTCAGCACCACATACAAACAAAGATGTTGTGTCCGCCGGAAAACTAAAAAATAAACACTAAAAATTTCTCTCTCTCTCTCTCACTCACTCTTTAAAAATAAATAAATAAATAAATAAATAAATAAATTGTAACATGGTAACCTCTAGTGCTAAGCAAACTTAATCTTGAGACTAGTTTATTCTGGATAAATATTTACTAAGTAGCTCTTAAATGTTTGATATCTGAATTTCTACCTATTATAAAACTAAAATAAGTAAAATTTCGTTTGAACCCAAATTCCTCTTTGTAGTAGTGACTGCCCCATTTATCTGTTCTTCCTTTAAGCAAACTCCTCAAAAAATTGTGTATAATACTCTTTCCAATTTCTCACCTTCCATTCTTTTCTGAACCCAGACTTTTGTCCCAGGGTTATTTCACTGAAATCAGTTTCTCAAGTCTCCAGTGACCTCCAGTGGTGACTTCTCTCTCTGCCCTCATCCTACTTGATTTGCCAGCAGCATTTGACAATAGATCGTTTCCACTTCTTCAAAATATTTTATTCTCTGTAATCCAAGAAACCATACGTGTGGTTTTCCCACTACCTTTGGGTTGTTGTTTTTTTTTTTTTTTTTTTTTTTTTTTTTTT
>NW_026000077.1:357789-380993 GCF_001458135.2 Marmota marmota marmota
TTTTTTTTTTTTTTTTTTTTTTTTGGTCTGGCAGGGTGGAGGGGGCTTACTAGGAATTGAACCTGAGAACATTTTACCACTGAGCTGTATCTCCATCCCTTTTTATTTTTTGTTTTGAAGTTGCTTAGGGCCTTGCTACATAGCTGAAGCTGGCTTTGAACATGTAATCCTCCTGCATCAGCCTCTTGATTCACTGGAATTACAGGCATGCGCCACCATGCCAGGCTGCTTCTTGTGTTTGATATCTTCCATACCTATGATTTTGTTTGTTTATTTTGGTTAATATGGTGAATTGCATTTTCTGTATTGTGATAGAATAACTTAAAAAGATAGAATAACCTAAAATTTGCTATCATAATCATAATTTGCCAGCAGCATTATAAGTGTACAAATTTAGTAGTGTTAAGTCATTCGTTGTTTTGCAAATAACATAACTATTCATCTTCAGAACACTTCCTTTTGTATAACTGAAACTCTATACCCACTGAACAATAATTTCTCCCTTTTACCTCCCCTTTTTTATTATTGTGAATTTGACTACTTCAGGTACCTGGAATCAGATATTGTCTTTTTGTGACTGGCTTATTAAACTCAGCTTGTTCTCAAGGTTCATCCATATTTTAGTATATGTCACAATTTCCTTCCTTTTTAAGGCTGAATTCTTTTCTATTTTATAGATAGTCCCTGAGTTGCAATGACTAAACATATGAGTTTTTTACTTTACAATGGTACAAAGAGATGGACATTCAGTAGAAACTGTACTTTGAATTTTTATTTTTTTCATTGACTAGCCATATGGATGTGGGGTCTTCTTGCAATGCTAGGGAGTCAGAGCTGCAGTTAGCTACACACTTAAAACATGTTCAGGATGTAACCCAATTGTAAGTCAAGGAGCATCTGCATACCTATAATGTATCTATTATACACACACACACACACACACACGTATTACATTTTTATTATCCAGTCATTTGTTGTTGGATAGTTAGATTGCTTCCTTCTTTGGAGTGTTGTGAATGAGGCTACTGTGATCATGGGTGCACAAATGTCCAATTGAATCCTGCTTTCAAAAATTCTTTTGAATTCTTTCCCCCTAAAAGTGGAATTTCTGAAACATAGTGATTCTATTTTTAGTTACTTAAGGAATCACTGTACAATTTTCCATAGTAACTGTACCATTTTTACATTCCCATCAGCATTGTATCAGGGTTCCAGTTTCTCATATCTTCACTAATACTTGTTACTTTCTGTTTTTGTTTTTTATTACAGCCATCCTAATGTATGTGAAGTAGTATCTAATTCTTGTGGTTTTGATTTGCATTTCCCCAGTGATTAATGATGTTGAGCATCTTTTCATGTGCTTATTAGCCATTCATTTAACTTCTTTGGAGAAATAGCGTTCAAGTTTTTGCTATTAAACTGCTTGATTGTTTTATAGTTGTTATGAGAGTTCTTTACATATATTCTGGATATTAATCCTTATCAGATATATGATTTGCACATACTTTTCTCCTGTTCATTGGTTGCGTCCTTTGGTGCACAAAAGTTTTACATTTTGATGTCCATTTTATCTCTTTTTTCTTTGTTGCCTGTGGTTTAGTGTCATATCCAAAAAGTGATTGCTAAATCAATGTCCCATATAATTTTCCCCTTATACTTTCTTCTTTAGACTTTTATAGCTTTGCTGTCATGTTTAGTTAGGTCTTTGATCCACTTTGAATCAATTTTTGGTTTTGGCATGGGGGAGGGCCTAATTTAATTCTTTTGCAAGTGAGTATCCAGTTTTCTTATCATCATTTATTGAAAAAACTGCCCTTTCCCAAATGACTGGTCCTGGCCTCCATATAAAAAATCATTTGACCACTGATGTGAGGGTTGATTTCAAGGCTCTCTGTTCCAAAAATTGGGGCATGTTGCACTTTCATTTCTATTCTGTTCAAAACACTATTTTTCCTTTGATTTCTTCCTTAAATCATAGATTATTAGAAGTATGTTAGTGTCTAAATATTTGGAGATTTCCTTGATATCTTTTTGTTATTGGTTTTAAATTTAGTTTCATCATAGTCAGAAAACATTTTGTATTATTTAAATTCCTTTAAATTTACTGAATCTTATTTTTTTTTAAAATATTTATTTATTTTTTTTAAGTTATCGGCAGACACAACATCTTTTGTTGGAATGTGGTGCTGAGGATCGAACCCGGGCCGCACGCATGCCAGACGAGCGCGCTACCACTTGAGCCACATCCCCAGCCCCTGAATCTTATTTTATAGTATAGAATATGGTCAGTGTTGGTAAATATTTCATGTGCAAATTGAAAATATAAATTCTTTTGTTCTCAGATGAAGTATTCTGTAAATGTCAGTTAGATCCAATTGATGGATGACGATATTTAGTTCAACTAGGTTTGTGCTGATTTTTTTTTTTTTCCTGCTGAATATGTCAATTACTGGTGGAAGGGTGTTAAAATCTCTAACTGTATTATTAGGTTGATCTGTTTATCCATGCAGTTCCATCAGTTTTTGCCTTTTAAGTATTTTGACATTCTGATATTAGGTACATACACATTAAGAATTGTTATGTCTTCTTGAAGAATTGATTCCTTTATCATTGTGTAATGACCCTTATTATCTCTAATAATTTTCTTTACTCTGAAGTCTGCTTTTTATAAAACTAATATACGTACTCCAACTTCCTTTTGATTAGTGTTAGCATGTCTTTCTCTGTTCCCTTTAAATTTATTTGTTTACATTTAAAGTGGTTTTTTTGTAAACAGTATATAGTTGTCTTTTTTTAATACACTCTTACAATGTCTTTTAATATATTTGGATCATTGAGGTTTAAAGTGATTATTGATATAATTGGATTAATATCATATTCTTAATGTTTGTTCGTGTTTTCTCTTCATTGCTTTTCTTTTTTTCTTTGTCTTTACTCTTTTTCTGCATTCTTTTCAATTGAGCATTTCGTGTTTCATTTTTTTCTCTTCTCTTACCATATTGATAATACTCTTTTTAACTTTTTTTGGTAGTTGTCTGTTATATGCAATATGCAACAGAATCGGGGTCATTCCAGATAGATTTGGCTGGCAATGAAAAGACCACACAAACACAGAAAATACCTTTTTCGGGGTTCAGGACAGCTCTGCAGCCTCAAAAATCTAGCTCCCATGCTGGAGGGCCTGGAGAGCAAGGGAGGCAAGAGGCAGACAAGAGAGCCAGCACACCTGAAACCCCCGATTTATTGGAAGAAGCCATTCATAGAATATTCCACCCAAATAAGGCAAGGGTTTCAGGGAGTTGAGTCTGACTTCATGATATCTTGTGGTCAGTAGATTGATCACCATCTTGGCAAGTCACACCCATCTCAGATTCCATGTGGGAACATAGGCAGAGCAAGAGGAAAGGGCACACACAGCCCAAAGAGCACACAACAACAGGATAGTTCTCCCATACCAGGCTAGTTCTCCCGTATGCTCAAATGGGTATAACTCATGCACATAGCCCATGGATGGCTTGACACAATACCTTTATTTTATTTATTTATTTTTATGTGGTGCTGAGGATCGAACCCAGGGCCTTGCACATGCTCGGCAAGCGCTCTACTGCTGAGCCACAACCCCATCCCCATTTTCCTTCTTTCTGAAGAATTTCTTGTCACATTTCTTGCAAAGTAGGTCTACTGGTGACAGTTTTCCTCAATTTTTGTTTGAAGAAGTGTGATTCTTCTTCAGTTTGAAGAACAATTGAGCTGGGGGCAGAATTGTAGGCTTGGTAGGGTTTTGTTTTGTTTTTGTTTTTAACACTTTAAATAATTTCACTTCGCACTGTTCTTGCTTGCCTGTTTCTGAAAAAATCTAATGTAATTCTTATTTTTGCTTCTCTTTTCCTCTAGCTTTTTTCAACATTTTAAATCTAATATTCTGTAGTTTGAATATACGCCCCCCAGTGTAAATCTTTTGGTATTTATCATGCTTGATGTTCTATGAAGTTTCTGAGTCTGTGGTTTGGTGTTTATTCACTCTAGATTGTTTTTTTTGTTGTGTTGTTTTGTTTTTAGAGCAGTTGTTTTTTCTCCCAGCTTCTCTCCTGTTTGACCCTTATCTTCAAAACATATCTGGAAACTAACACTTACCACCTCCACTGCAGCTGCCTTCAGATTGTTCTTCCTAACTTTGCCCTTAATGTCCTCTTTCATAGCCAAGAGAGAATCTTCCAAAAATTTCCATGGAAACTTGACATTCTCTTCTAAGAACCATCCAGTGATTTCCTGTATCATACCAAGTAAAAGCCAAAATCCTTACCATGGCCCAAAGGCCTGCATTTAACTCTGTTTCACCTCCTACCTTATCTCCTAATCACCACTCTTTGCTCTCCTGTTACAGCACCCTTCTTGTCTTAAAAAAGTCACCAGCAAGCATCTTCAAGATTTTTCCACTTCCCTCAGATGTCTGGATAACTCTGTTCTTTAATTTCCCCTCACTTTTAGATGAAGTTTAAAAGTAAGTATATGCTTAAGTATAACTTTTTAAAAACAAACCTACATGTCTTATGAATTTATCCCCCTTTCATGTTTTATGGTTCTCCAAAACACTTTCCCAGCCAGCATATCACTGGCATTTGGAAAAAATTAAGCCAGCAAACTGGTTGGAGCATTGAGAAGGATAAGAGGGAGCATGTGGTTGGATGAAACTAGAATGGGATTAGGGATCGAACTATGTAACCCTTAAGAAGCCTGGTTAACATTTTGGCCTATCATTAAGTTCTGGTAAATCACTGAAATACCTTACCTGGAAGGAGTCAGAGGACGTCACTGGTGTGATCAAATTTGTTCTTTTACAAAGAACATTCTGTGGAGAACAGATTGGAGGGGAAAGATTGCATCTGGGGAGATCAGCTGAGCAGCTGTTACAGTGATCCAGAGATCACTGATGGCAGCTTACCTAGACTACTAGGGTTGATGGCCATACAAAAGGAAATGTTTGAAACTGTTCAATTCTTTGAAGAAATCCATTTGTAGATATTATCAGCAATTTATATGTCTCTGTAGCCAGATTAAGATTTCCAGCTTAGGGGCTGGGGTTGTGGCTCAGCGCTAGAGCACTCACCTTGTACATGCAAGGCCCTGGGTTCAATTCTCAGCACCACATAAAAATAAATGAATAAAAATAAAGGCATTGTGTACAACTAAAAGAAATAAATATTTTTTTAAAAATTTTCCAGCTTATAGGATCTCTTTTTGATTCCATTTTGAGAAAGTCGAATGGATTGCCCAGTGTAATTCATCTTCATGTTCTGTAAGCCAAATAGTTATGTGCCATTTTGTATATTTCTTAGCATTGGGCACAAAATCAAAGATGCTTGTTTATTGGTAATGTCTAGAACCTGTTCAAATTGAATCATTTCTCATGAAAGCAAGAATTTTAATTGTATTATGATATTTTTTCCATCCTCATCTTAAAAAATTAAGTAGACTTATTGGGATTTAGGATTGCTTCTCAATAGAGTTTTGTTTTCTGGGGTTTTTTTTGGGGGGGGCAGGGAATACCGTAGATTGAACTCAGGGGCACTTAACTATTGAGCCACATCCCCAGCCCTATTTTTTGTATCTTATTTAGAGATAGGGTCTCACTGAGTTGCTTAGGGCCATGCTAAGTTGTTGAGGCTGGGTTTGAATTCTTGATCCTCTTGCCTTAGCCTCCCAAACTGAGCCACTGATCCTCCTGCCTTAGGCCCTGGGAACGGGAAGTTGTGTAGAACTTTAGCACTTGTGAGGATTCAAAACTCATAACACTGCCTGTGATAAGATAGATTTGAAGCTCTTAAAGCAAAAAGGCTAACATGGGAATCCTACCAGTAGTTTGCTAATGTGGCATTGTTTTTATCAACTAAAATATTGATTTCTCTTTTTACTTTAATTTGGGAGGGACTAAGCATTAAGCTCTGTACCTAAAGAATGTTATATTGTTTAACTATAAAGAAACTGTAGACTGTTTTAGTCCAACTTCATTTTGTTAATAAGGAAATTGAATATTAATGAGAGCAAATGATGTACAATTTATAAAGCCTGATTTGGGATCCAGATCCTGTAGAAGCTCTTTCTTTTCATGAGTTATTAAGTTCTTTGGTCTTCAACACATACCTCATTTCTCTTGATGTGTATATGCTTTCCAAAGAATTGTAGACCTTTCAGTAAGGTTAAAAAAAAAAAAAATCAAGCCAGGCATGGTGGTGCAGCCACGTGGCAGGCTGAGACAGGAGGATTGCAAGTTCAAGGCCAGCCTGAGCAACTTAGCGAGACCCTGACTCAAAGAATAAAAAGGGCTGGGGAGTACCTTAATGGTAGTGCAGCATCCCTGATTTCAATTCCCAGTACCACCAAAAAAAAAAAAGAATCAGTATATTTTATTATGCTGCCTCTTAATTTGGGGGTTCTAATCTAACAGTGTATTCATTCTTCTTACCTTTCCAAAATTCTTTTCAGATTACCAGTAACACTCTATTTACAGGAGTAAGAACTGATAATAGTGGTAGTAGTTATCATTATTATTTTGTTTTGGCAGATGTTTGTCAGGCTCTGTTCCAAGTATTAGATACACATTATTTCATTTACTCTTCGCAGTAATATTACTGGACTATTCTCTTTCTTTATAAGATTAAACCTTTCTTCTTTATCCCAAGTCCCAGTCCTGTTATCATGAGATGTTAAAAGGTTGTCTGGATTATTGAATTAAGAATACTATTGAACATAGTGAAAAAGTCCAGAGGCATTAGTGTAGATAGTCTAGCTTTGAATTCAGGCTCAACCATTTCTTTCTTTTATTCAGTAAATATTTATTGAGTATTTACTGTTTTCCAAATATTGTTCAGGGCACTAGGGATGACATCTTTAAATATTCAGCGGAAATAATGTTAGCCTTAAAGGGTTGCTAAAGACTAAGAGAGGTTAACAGGCAGGGTTATTTTTTCACTAGTTTTGAAGTTTGTTTTCTTGCCCTCTGAACTGGTTTCTCTGCTCCAGTTTCTCATTCTCTGTTCCATCCTACACAATGCTCGTAGAGCTAGCTTTTTTTTTTTTTCCTCAAGTTCCTCTTCGAAAAATTAAGTGACTTTCTTCCTCAGATAGGAAAGTTCTGAGTTCTTAGAATATCAGCCTGCTGTTAAAAATATCTTATGTACTCTTTCTTTCACTTTTCACAGTAAATGCTCAAGCCACCTAGATATTTTTTAAAAAATAATTTTTCCATTAGATTCTTCAGGACTCTCTTGATTCTATGCCTTTTTTTCTTGGAATTCTATGTCTATGATATTCCTTTTACCCTTGCCTCCTTCCTCTCCCTGGACTTGAAGAAATACATACAATGTACATGGAGAAAGATCTCTCCTCTTTCCATGTCCTGTTGCCTCTCAGTTTTCCTCCAAAGGCATATACAAGTCTCTGTACACATACAAGTAGAGATATGTTATTAGCATGTTAGAGTGTGAACTCCGGAGTCAGGCTGAGTGTGATTCGTGGCTTTTTCTTCCCATGTATGAGGCCTTGAGCATATTACTAGTGCCTGCATCATGAGTTATTGTGATGACTTTTTCTTTTTGATGATGCTGGAGACTGCTAAACAGGTGCTCTACCACTGAGGTATATCTCTGGTCCCCATATTATGAGGATTTCTTACAGCAGTTCCTGATGCACAGTAAGAACTTAGTAAATATTTGCTATTGTTATTATTCTTATATAAGAAAACATAATATATTGAAAAGAGAATCGTATTTAAAATCTGGAGACATCGGTTTGAATATAGTCACCTATTTACTTTATGCCTAAGTATTTAATCTGAATTAAACTTTGTATGTTTTGTCATCATTATAATCAGGATAGTGATACATAATTTTGATTTTGATTACATAAAAAACATAAGGGAAAGAGCTTCTAAATGACCAAATGCTATAAAAGTTTCAGTTACCATTGATCATATGGTTTTACTTTTCCTTCCAGGAAAGGTCATAACATTTCAGCTAGATAGAAGAAATGAAATAGTGTGTTCAAAAAATAAAGGTATCAGAAAGTTGTGATACTTATACCTTTTTGCTTTAGAAATTGTTCTAAATTCATACTTTTTCATTTTAAGATTATGAATATAGAGTTTATTTGGCAGTAATGCTAAAAGAAGTATACCTGTCAAGATTTAAAAATTGAGAACTGGGGATGTAGCTCAGTAGTAAACTGCTTGCCTGTCATGCACAAGGTCCTGGGTTCAATCCCCAGCACCGCAAAATAAATTAATTAAATGCTTTTAAAAAGAGATTTCAGAATTGATTATATTTATGTATACCTGGTTGGTGTCTTTAAGGGAAAAAAATGTTTTTTGGTCATCGTGAAGGTATTAGTCACTGTCTTAAAATTTTTTCATAATGGTTTACAAATGTCTTATTTGCCTATGATAATAGTTACTAAAGAATATTCATTTTACTAAGTAGATAGTAATGTGAAAAAGACAGAGTTCCCTATTTCCATTTACTGGTAATGTACTTTTTGATGAGTGACTGTTACTAAAACAGGATATGAGCATTCACTGGTTTTTACAGCTCATATATCCAAGAGCACATGTCATTCCCAAAGGCACAAATATAAGATATTTTTGGATACAGTGATATTCTCCCTTCTGTTAATTAGAGGTATTGTCAGTATTTAGGAGGAAAAAAAATTGTAGTTTAAGGGCCTTTGATAAATATTCTTTTTATATTTTTTATAATTTTGATATAAAGAATATATTTTACTTTGGAGATTTAATCTGAATTAAAATTACATAATTTTAGTAAGTTTGAGATTTTTACTTAAAAGTATTTTTGTTTACTTCCTTTTATTCTACAATATTTGTTTCTCTGATAAGACAAAATGGCCTAATCTGATGATTTCATACATAACCTTGATCACTGACAGTTTAAACTGAAAGGGAGACTATTTTCAAGTATATTAAAACACAGCATACAGTGAATGACAGAATTTCTTTTAGTTAATTTTTGAGTTTCCAAACCATAGAAGTATTATTTTAGATTGCCAATTCATTTGCTTCATGGTATGAAAATCCATAGTAGGAGGAACAGACCTATCACATTTAAGTTGTTTGACAAAAATGTCTCTTTTTTCCCCCCTAATTGTCTTTTTGAAAAAATTCAGAGGATGAATCTTCTTAAACTATATGCTCCTGTTATTTATAGTAATACAAAAACTATCACTTAGGAATTATTTGTATGATTCCATGTAGCAATACTGAGCCAGGCAACATAGTGTTCATACCCAAAATCTATAATTAATATCTAAGGACTTTTTGATGAAGAATGAGATAAAAATTCTTTTTTATGACAACATAGTAATTGAAAATAAGAATTAGATCACAATACAGATATTCTAAAAATAGAATATAAATTAAAATGTTAACAGAGATTGGGATTTACTATATGTGGCAGATAATTTGTGTGAATTTTAATATTTTTTCTCAATGATAGTTAATATTTTATTAAATCCATTATTTTATTGTATGTGAATTACATGAAGCCTTAAAGCAGAATATATGTAAGTTTAGAAATTTTTCTTTTTAAAGTATGTGTCATGGAAGGATAGCCCCCTTTTAAAAACCATCAATTAATATTGATCTGTTAGAATGTCCATTTACTTATTAGTTCATTCAACAGATAATTATATAACATAATACCATATGCCAATTTTATTGTTTTAGGTAAATGAAACAAATGATCCTTCTCTAATGGAACTTACAGTCTAATTTATGTAGTCAAATAATCACACGGGTAAAAAATAATTTTTGATTTGAAACAGTGACAAGTATTACTAAGGAAAGATAGCTGTTCAATGAGAGTGTATAAGGTTTTGATTCAAAGCATTCAGGGAAGGATAGCTTATAGAACTTTCACTTGTGCTGAGATATAAGGAGAAGAACAGGCATTAACTAAGTGAAGAAGGGGGAAAAAAAAAAAAAGACATTTCAGGCAATGGGAATAGTTTGTGCCGAAGAGCTGTAGTAGAGATGAGGGTATCAGATTTAAATAGCTAAAAAGAGAGTGACCTGCATAGAGAATAAGGGTAGAGAAGAAGATAAAGTAGAAAGGGGCCAAATCATTAAGAACTTTGAGGACTTTAACCTTTATCCTTAGAGCAAAATGAAACCTTTTAATCATCTAAGGAGAATGATTACCATGATAAGATTTATATCTTAAAAAGATCATTCTGGTTGTAGTGTAGAACCAATGTACAACATAGAGTGAGTGGCAGTGGACTAGTTAAGAGGCTAATTCAGTAGTCCTAGGAGAATAATAATTACTGTGTAGAGTTTGAGTTTTGATAGTAGAAAAAGAAGAGGAAAGGAAAGAAATGGACAGGTTCTCTGCCTACAGGGTAACAGATTCTCCACCAAGGTGATTCCAACACTACTATCTTCCTCCCTGCTTACTTTCTACCTTTAAAAGTGCTACAAAATTCAAAGCATTGCTTTTTGATTAAATTACCACTTTAATTAAAATGGTATTCTTCAAAAACTACTATTCATAATTTCATTTTTAGATGATTATAAAGGAATTTTTCATTAAATATACATTTATGACTTCCCACTTATGAAGATATATGTATTGACTATATGCGATTTTTAAGTAAAGATACCTCTTACAACTGTAAACTTAAGGAACATTATTGGAACTGAAATTGTTAATTTGTGACAGATTCTTCTTTGCAAAAGCATTGTGAATTCCTCTACTACTTATTGTATATTCCTCACCAGGAAGATCACCTTCAATGATTAAGTTTTGACAAGGATCTTAGGACTGATTATAACATTTAACAACAAGAAGCAAACGTGCATGGTTTAATTGGTTATAACCTAGCAGTGCTTTAATATCAATTTTCTACTATTTGAAAAGTGTTTGCTGGGCGTGGTGGTGCATGCCTGTAATCCCAGCAACTCTGGAGGCTGAGGAAGGAAGATCGTAAATCAAGGCCAGCCTCTCAGCAACTTAGTGAGGCCCCTAAGCAACTTAGCAAGACCCTGTCTCAAAATTTTAAAATAATAATAATAATAATTTAACAAAGGATGTGGTTCAGTGGTTAAGCATCTCTGGGTTTAATCTCTAATACCAAAAAGGAAAGAAAACAAAAAGGAGAGAAAGAGAAAGAAAAGTAAGTATTCTGAAGGAAAAAGGGAACTGGTTTTTGGTCAAGTGATGGACTATCTTCTTTAATGGTTCCCCAGTGCAAATAATTGAAAATGACAGGAAAAAAGTATAAGGATTTTTTTTCATGTATCAAAGAACTGACATTCTGTAAGACATGTTCAGAGGCTAAAGAGTAAGAACCAGCATGCAGAGCCTATTTTTTGTCTTGAGGGTATTTACTAAACTGGATAAACGTGAGCTTAGGGTTTTAGTGCCTTAGCAGACTAAGCTCAGTCTATTAAAAGACAATCCACCAAGTTTCAGTGCCACCCTCAACTTCTGCCAACTATAAGGAAAACTGACTGTCTCAAAACTTGGCACTGAGTTGAAGTGGTGATGCAGATTGGGGAAGGGGTATAACTCTCTGAAATTTCATAGTTACAATCCATCCATCTCTAAATCACACTTTTTAGATTATCCCCTAGATACCTAAGCTAAAAATAGGATTTATAGTTATGATGGCCAGTAAGTAGTAGCATCAGTCAAAGGAGGAGACAGTGTGTAAGCAGTCTGAGCACTTGACAAAAGCAAATGCATATCACAATTTAAAAAAAAAATTTTCATGGTTCAAAAAGGAAAAAAGATATTGAAAACAAAGACCAGCCAAAATAACAGCTGAATTGGACTCCCATTGATTTCATATTTTGTAATTATTAGATATGGAACTTAAGTTGAGTGTTTTAGCTAAATAAAAATGATTTAAAATATATGAATGATGGAATTATAGCTAACTTTTGTAGCACTTCCTGAGAACCTCATACTGTTCTGATACTTTATACATATTAATTCAGTTTATCTTCACAACTCTATGATAGGGACTATTATCACTATTTTACAGATTAAATAACTGAGGCACAGAACAAGGAAGTTTGTTGACCAAGGTCAGTGATGGTAGAGCCAGGATTCTAAGCAAGTGGATCCTAAGTTCAGTCTTAACTATTTGTGTACTGCTTATGAGAAAGAAATACGACTATGAACAATTACAGTTAGCTTTGAAAAAAGAACTAGACATGAAATATATAAATAAATTAAAGATTGGCCAACTGAGGTGACACACACCTATATAACCCAGCAACTTGGGAAGCTGAGGCAAGAGGATTGCAAGTTCAAAGTCAGCCTCAGTCAACTTAGCCAGGCTCTGAGCAATTTAGCAAAACCCTGTCTCAAAAATTTAAAAATAGAGGTGGTGGGGGTGGTGGGGCTGTAGCTCAATGGTTAAGTGCCCCAATACCAAAAAAAAATTTTTTTCTTTAAAGATCAGTGAACAAGTTAACAGTAGATTATACTAGAGAAGTAATGAAAAGGAAGATAGTTTGAAAAATAGATAAACCAAAATAAAGAGAACAAGAAAGGAAAATATGTGAGAGAAAGGGAAAAAATGAAAATTGTGGCAGAAATCCTTAGTTTTTCCTTATAACATTTCTTCCTCTATGAATGGATGTGTTGAATGCCCAGGTAAAGCTTCCATTTCACTGCCTTTCTGATAGTGAGGTCTGACTGGGGTAATCAGATTTTGGCAATTTGAGATACAAATGGAAATTACATGTGTGACTTCTAGATTATGCCTGAAGAGGAAAAGGGTATGGATGTCCTTCCCTTCCTCTCTATTCCTTCCCATGAATTGGAATGTAGCATGGTATTGAGCTAAATACCATGTAAAGGAAGGCAATATTTTAAGGGTGACAGAGCACCAAGGTGTACATACTTGGTCTCAGACTGCTAAATTGCCAAACAAGCCCTGGACTATTCCCTTCCAACTGTCATGTGAGAGGGGAAGAAAATGCTTTGATTGCCTAAGCTACTATATAGTCTCATGACAGCACCTTTGTCTACTTTTTTACAAATACAAAAAGAAAAGGTCTCACAGTGGTTTAACCAAAATTCCAGACATGAAGAAAAGTCCAGTAGAGATATTTAAGATTATGAATAAAAATTTCCAAAACTGCAAAAAGATACAAATTAAAGATGTGAAACTAAACAAGACAAATAGAAAGCTAAGCCTGTAAACATTTCATAGGTAAATCTGCAGACAGATCTCAAAAATAGCCAGAAGGAGGGGAAAGATTACTTTAAAAACTCTGTAATTATGCTAACAACTGACTTACTGAGAGCAAAATAGAAACCAAAAAACCAACAGAGCAGTAAGTACAATGTACTGAGAGTAAATAACTACTAAACTAAAATATCTTTTAATATTAAACATAAAGAATCTTCTGAGATAAATAAAGTCTGGTCATTTTCACCACTAATTGGACATCACTAAAAAAAAAAGTTGTTTAAAATATAAACTTTAGGTAGAAGGAAAGTGATCTCTGATGGAGGATCTGCAATATTAATTAGAGCAGGGGAAAATAATATCAAAACCAATAAGCCAGAATATCCAAAGTAAGATTAAAAATTTTTAAAAAAGGGAAGGAAATAAACATAAAAACAACTGAGAGAAATACAAAAGCAGTCTAAATAGAACATCAATGAAGCCAAAATTGGTTATTAGAAAAAGATAATTAACAGTCCTGTTGAAATTGACCTAAATGAAAAAAAAAAAAGAGAGAGAAGGTACAGACAATGAAAAAGGATATATAACTATATGTGCTACAGAAATTTGTTATGAAAGATAACTGGATACATTAGCTTTAGGAAATAAGTTCAAATGATAATTAGGTCTGTTGTCATAATAGTATATTAAGTCTTCAAGACTACTTGTCATACTAGCCAAAAACTTAACTTCTGAATAGGTAAGAGGATTGAATTACAATTTTTAAACTTTAACCTGAATATTTGGAGAATTACAAGGATGCAGTCAATGAATAGGATAACTGTGTCAGTCATACTCTACCAAAGCTCCCCTCTCCTCCAGTACTGAAGATTGAATCCAGGGACACTCTTGGAGCGTCCAAATAAAAGGATTGGGGAATCCTTTTATTTTTAATTTAGAGATAGGGCCTCACTAAGTTGCTGGAGCTGGTTTGGAACTTGTGATCCTCCTGCCTCAGCTTCCTGAGTAGCTGAGATTACAGATTATAGACATGTGGCCCCCACACACAATTTACTAAACATTTTGATGAAGATTTAATTTGGGTTGTAGGTGTATGCATTAAAGTGGTAGAATTTGGGCTCCTTTTTAATTATGTGTATAAGGCAGGAGTATGGAAATACATAAACTCAAGAAATTACGGAAATGTACTTTTAAGAGAGTTTTACGTATTAGTAGTAAGTTTTTGATGTCAGTACCAAAAAGTGATGGCACAATACTGAGAATGATCTATAATTTAGTGTTTTCTTCTCTTAAAAAACATTGTCATCAACTCTGTGGTATTATGTATTTACAATATTCAGCTGAACTAATCAGTATACCTAGGAAAGGTATCATAGTACTAGGCCAAGTGCCTTGTTTTTATGGAGAACTGGTAGCAAATAGTAGTACAGGTTGAGCATCCCTAATTCAAAATTCCAAAATATAAATGCTCCAAAATCCAAACTTTTTGAGCATTCTTAAGTTTGAGATTTTGGAGCATTTCAGATATTGTTTTTGGATTAGGGATACTTAAGCTGATTAAGTCTATACTAATATTACAACATTTTAAAAAATCACAAATCTAAAAATCTTTTGGCCCAAGATTGAGGATATTCAATCTGTAGTTATTTGTGGGTGGGCACTGTGAAGCACACTGTTCTAAACTAACGCACTAGAAAGTCTTAGGTTGATAGCATCTTTCTGTAGGTTAAGAGGACAACTGGTAATCTCCAGGAAGGATTGGGGTTTGTTCTTTTGTTTGGTTTGGTAAAAGGAGTTGGGAAGGAGCAGAGAGAGAAGGGAATGAAACAGATTATAGGCAAGTTTGGGTGAGGAATTAGGTTGATAATTCCAGACTTAACACAAAGTATATTTTAAAAAAAGGAAAAAGAAAAGAATACTACTTTACCATGTATTGTTTAAACGAAATAAAATTCTCATCTGTCATAATATCTTTAAAAAAAAGGCAAACTAAAAAGTTTTTTGTCAGCAAAAGAAATAATCTGTGAGGTGAACAGGGAGCCTACATCCTGGGAACAAATTTTTACCCCTCACACATCAGATAAAGCTCTAATCTCTCGGGTATATAAAGAGCTCAATAAGACAAGCACCCAAAAACTAAATAATCCAATCAGTAAATGGGCCAAGGACCTGAACAAACACTTCTCAGAAGAGGATATACAATCAACCAATAAATATACGAAAAAATGCTCATCATCTCTAGCAATCAGAGAAATGCAAATCAAAACTACTTTAAGATACCATCTCACTCCAGTAAGAATGGCAGCTATTTTGAAAACAAACAACAAGTGTGGGTGAGGATGCAGGGAAAAAGGTATACTCATACACTGCTGGTGGGACTGCAAATTAGTGCAGCCAATTTGGAAAGCAGTATGGAGATTCCTTGGAAATCTGGGAATGGAACCACCATTTGACTCAGCTATTCCTCTTCTCGGACTATACCCAAAGGACCTAAAAAACAGCATACTTCAGGGACACAGCCATATCAATGTTTGTAGCAGCTCAATTCTCAATAAACTGTGGAGCCAACAGTGGATGAAAAAATTGTGGCATTTATACACAATGGAATATTACTCAACACTAAAAAAGAATAAGATCATGGCATTTGCAGGGAAATGGATGGCATTAGAGAAAATTATGCTAAATGAATTTAGCCAGTCCCAAAAAAACATGCCGGGTGTTTTCTCTGATATAAGGGGCATGACTCAAAGTGGGGTAGGGAGGGAAAGCATGGGAGGAAGATTACCTCTAGATAGGGAAAAGGGGTGAAAGTGAAAGGGAGGGAGAAGGGGAATAAGATGGAAGGTGGAATAAGGTGGAAGGAGATGGTCATTGTTATACAAAATACATATATGAAGATGTGAATTTGGTGTCAACATACCTTATATACAAACAGATATGATAAATTATGGTATAAAGGTGTATTAAGAATTGTAATGCAAAAAAAGAGAGCTCATGTATAAGGCATAGTTTGGCGTGAACATATATATAGAGTTACAAAAAATTGTGCTGTGAATGGATAATTATGAATGTAATGCATTCCACTATTGTCTTGTATGTAAGAAATAAATTTTTTAAAAAAGGATAGCAGTATAAATCTGAATGAAAGTTTAAAGTAATTGTTATAGATTAAGGAAATAATTGTTCTTTTGTGTTAAGTCTTTTAGTAATACCACTTAATAGTATAAATTTTAAAAATTATGTATTTGTTTGTTTATAGTGCTAGGGATCAAACCCGGGGTCTTGTACATGCTATTACACCCCCAGTCCCAAGCTTGTTTTAAGAGAATAAGAGAGAACTGAATCCTTTTCAGAGACCAGAATAACAGAATTTAAAACTTTATTATTTGAAAAAGAAGACTGCTTATTGAAAATTAAGATACATAAAGAAGGAGAAATAACTTTTCAAAAAAATAAAGGAGTATAGAATGGAAGAGGAATTCTCTTTATTCTATTTACAGCAGTGGGCAGAAGTGAAACCCAGCAGGTGGCCACTACAAAGAAACAGCAATGTAAAGATCTTTCCAACAATTAGACCATCCTAAAATGGAATGATTCAGAGGGCTAAAAAACCATGTTTAAAGCCATTTTTTTACAGTAGATTGACATTAAAGAAACAATTACTGTATTTCAGGTATTTTGTTGTTAAATACTGACCTTAGCATTTAAAATAAGACAAAACCCAGCTATTCATATAAGATTCACTATATGTAAGTTAAGTATATTGTATTCTAGGTCTTTTCTAAGTCTTTGTCTGCACTCATTTTTCATAAAATAAACTCTTATCATTTGTGGTTAGCAAAATTTTCCTTTTATTTTATTGTGACTACTAATCTTTTTTTGTCTTACTCCCTCTATCTTTGTTTATCTCCCTTTCCTATTGTTTCTTTATTTTTCAGTTTCTGGCTAATTGCATTAAGTTTTCTTTGCCCAGTTTTCCTCAGGTTTCCTCCCTCCTCCCCCTCNNNNTTTTTTTTTATTTTGTACTGGGGATTGAACCCAGAGGTCTTTTATCACTGAACCGCATTCCCAGCCTTTCTTAATTTTTATTTTGAGACAGGATCTCACAAAGTTGTTTAGGGCCTCACTAAGTCACTGAGGCTGACTTTAAACTCCCAGTCTTCCTGCCTCCTGAGTCACAGGAATTACAGTCCTGTACCACCTCATTATTTTTAAGTCATATATAAGTTAATTATTGGCATTACATTTTCCAATTATGTAGACTTGTATTTTTTTTAATATGTAGAGAGAATGAGTGTCAATATCATTGCCTTTTCTTCCCTAACTTCTCCCAAACCAAAATGTTGGGGTAATAAGGGTTTGTTTTGTTGTTCCTCCAGATTTTTGCACATATATGGTGATAATTAGATTTCTAACTTTACTTTTTATTAATTTTTTGTGTGTGGTTTTATGTTTCTTTTGCACATCACTTTCCTTGTTCTATTGGAATAGCTCCAATAAATATTTTAAAAATATTTTTAACATATTTTTATTAATAGTTCAGATTTCTTAATTTCCATCTTGATTTCTTCCTTGACCCATTTATTATTTAGAAGAGTTTAATTAATAAACATTTTTGGGATAATGTAATTTTATTTTTGTATTGATTTCAAGTCTAACTGTACTGTAGTTAGAAAATATATCCTATATTATTTCAGTCCTTTGAAATTTGCTACTTGATTTATGGCCCAAAATAGTCTGTTCTAATAAATGACTGGTATGCACTTGAAAAGAATATGTAGTTTGCAGTTTGGGTATAGTATGTGTATGTGTGTGTATGTAGTTGAGTTGATTTGTTTTCTGGTCAAGTCTTATATATCCTTTTTTGTAAAAAAAATATTGTCTTCCTTTTTCTATTAGTTACTAAGCCAGTTTTGTTAAAACCTTATCATGATTATAATCACATAGTTTTCTCTTTAATTTTGTCAACTTTTTCTTGATATGTTTTGCTTTATAATTACATTTTATTTTCTTATCTAATATTTATTTATATGTTAATAAAGTTGATGTACTGATATATTTGTATTATTCATCTGTTCTTTATTGATTGATTAATTGGGGGGCACTGTAAAAAACTCATAGTTTCCTGAATTTGGAATTAGGGAGTGGCACAATGGGGTGGATCTAGTGTAAGGTCTTTTTTTATTTTTATTTTTTTTATTTTTTTAGTTGTAGTTGGACACAGTATCTTTATTTAATTTATTTATTTATATGTGGTGCTGAGGATCGAACCCAGGGCCTCACTCATGCTAGGTGAGTGCTCTACCACTGAGCCACAACCCCAGCCCCTAGCATAAAGTCTTAAATGATATTGCAGTCAGATAGTGGCTCTGTGGGATCATCCTGATGATGTCTTTATTTATAAGTGTAGGAAGACTTGAACAGCTGGGGCTCATTAAGCAGTTTACTGTGATCTTTCCACAGTGGTGGCTTCAGGATAGCCTGACAGCTCCAGGATCCAAAGGTGTGGATCCCAGTAGGGAAAGACCTTGGAGGTCGTTCTGGCACCTTTTGTAACCTGTCTTCAGAAGTTAGCATCATTTCTGCTCCTCTGTTTGTTACTGAAGGTCTGTCAGTATTCAAGAGGAGAGGATTGTGATTTTCCTTTCTAGAAACTTTTTAGCATTTTGTTTTCATTTTTAGTGCTTTTAAATTTTAACTATGTTCAAATGTGAAGATAGATACATATATACATACACAGACACACACATACACCCCACCATATTTGGCATTCAGTGGACACTTTGAATCTGAAAATTTCTAACTTTCTTAGTTTACCTATGAAATTGTTCTTCTATTATTACTTTGGTTCTCTATTTTCTTTCTAGACTTACTGTTAGGTAGCTGGTGGAACTTTTAGATCTATACTTCTGCTCTCTTGTTGCTATAATAAAATACCTGAGTCTGGGTAACTCATAAAGGAAAGATCATTTTGACTCACAATTGTGGAGGCTGGGAAGCTCAAGAGCATGGTAACAGCACTGGTACCAGTATTAGTGGGGGCCTTCTTTGCTGCAACATAACATGGTGTAGAGGGCATCACGTGGCAAGACAGTAAGTGAGCCAGAAAGAGGTCGCTTTTATAACAAAGCCACTCCTGAGATAATCCAGTATTTTGTTAATCTGAATGACCAGAGTCCTCATGACTCAATCACCTCCTGAAGGCCCCACCTTTTAAGTACTATTAACACATGACTCTGGGGCCTACAGGGGACACATTCAAATTACCATATCAGCCCTCCATAGCTTTTTTTTTTTTTTTTCCTGTTCATATCTTTTGAGCTTGGTTAGGCTTAACCTCTCTGACTTATCTCTAAATATGAGGATAATAGTCCCCACCTCATTGGAAAGTTGTGAGACTTAGACATATAAATACATATAAAGTGCTTAACAGTATTTTGTACATGGCAAGTAGACAGTAATCTTTAACAACTGATTTCTTCTTAATCTTTTCTTTTTTAACATTTCTTGCCCTTTTCTTGCCCAGTACTACTGCTGTTAAACAAATGTTTTCTCTGATAAACTAGAACAGGGATAGCAAACTTTTTCTTTAAGGAGCCATATAATAAATATTTTAGGATTTTAGGGCCATATGGTTTATGATGCAAATATAGTTGGCTGTTTGTGTCCTCAGGTTTGTAAATCCATGGATTCAGACAACTTTGAATCCAAATACTTGGGAAGGAAAAACTGCATGTATGTACTTTTTCCTTGTCATTATTCCCTAAACAGTGCAACTATTTATACAACAACTATCTATATAACATTTACATTGTATCAGTATTTTTAAGTAATCTGTAGATTTAAAGTATACAGGACAATGTGCATAGTTTATATGGAAATATTATGCCATTTTATATCAAGGACTTGAGAACCTATTATGTGTTTTGCTGTATAAGGTAGGGGAATTATTCCCAGAACCAGTCCCACATTTATATAATAGAATGACTGTACATTATGTCTGGTGCATTTCTTGATATATACATTTTTCTTCCACCAAAGTGTACCAATCTTGAGAGGATTAGAAACAAGAAGGGTATCATGGTGAAGAATCCATCAATGAGATATTACTTATATAATTTTATATTATAGGAGGTTGAATTTTCATTATATATACTATGAAGATGAGTGTTTTAGAAATTTAAATCTTACTGTGATTTCTGTATTCACTCTCCTTTCCCCACAGCATGCTGTGTATGAGCACTTGTCATGGTTTTGTTTTGTTTTGTTTTTTGGTGCTGAGGATCCAACACGGGGTTGTTTTTGTTTTGTTTTGTTTTGTTTTTACAAATATTAGGCAAGTTCTCTAACATGAAGCTATACATACACCCAGCCCCATTTGTCAGTTTTAAAATATTCATGATATCTATGAATATTTAAAGATAACAAACAATATTTTTAATAATCTATCCTTGATGTTCCTTAATGTAAAAAGTTATTGCTCCAAAATTCTTCACCACAACTGAATTTCTTTTAGTGAATTTTGTGTCGTAGGTTAAGTTGTGTGGGAAAAGCTTTTATCCTGTAATTCTTTAGTTTATGTATTTTAAAAATACAGAGACAACAAAATTGGGATTGATTTGCTTCCCAGAAAAAAAGTCTAGTTATATTATTTTGTAAAAGAAGTAGTTTTGCTGAAGAAAGAATGAAAAAATAACTTTGACCATAATATTAAGAACCCAAGATTGACTTAAACATAGCTTAATGTTTATTCCTGTCCTCCGTATTTGTAAAGAAATCTTAACTAGAGTAAGAAGTTTTCTGGTGCTGTGTTGGGAGTGCAGGGCACAAGAAATTTCCATAAAGAGGCATAGGATTTGTTTGGAAGGACATAGTGGTTTTTTAACTTGGCAATAATGAGTTAGAACTCACTCCCTCCCTTTAGAAAGAAAAATAACTCTAGTTATTCTTATTGAGAATTTATGAGCCACGTGCTTTATTGTAAAGAATTATTTTATTCTTGTATTTGCAAATGTGCTTATATGTATTCATTCATAGACATTTTTTATGTGTACAGAAAATTTTCTATACATACAGAATCTGAAAAATGACTTTGGAACTTGTATGTTTTACCACTTGAGTTAAGGAACAGGGGCCAAATATTTTCTTGTTGCAGAATACCCAAAATAATATCATCTCTGGGTTCTCTCCCTAATTTCTGTTGCCTAAGAAAAGCTGGAGCCATTTGAGAAATATAAATGAGCCTTGCTATACTAGTATGTCTTTTGAAAGACATACTATTAAAAACAACAGCAGCCCCCAACTAAGAGACCTGGAAAAGAATAGAAGGATATTTCTGCATTAAAATATATGCACTATTATTTAACTGTCAGCATTTTATTTTCGTGGAAATGAGGTAACCACCTAATACAAATGGCATTGGATTCATAATGTCCAACACAAACCTACTTTACCCTCCCCTCCCCTTTCTTTGTTTTTTCCCCCTTTAAATCTCTGTAATAAAATGTTATTTGTCAGAGATTAGCTTTCTTCTCTTTTCACTGAGTAAGTGCTCTTTGGTTGATCTCATCTACTGCTATGGTTTTAATTGTACCAAATTTTATAACAATGACATCTGAGTCTGTGCCTCAAGTCCATTGATTTCTTCTTTGTGTCCAGACTTGGATTTTAAAATAGCCATCAGAATCCACTACATGCTTTTCCCATAGGAATCTCAGGCTTAATTTTCTCTAAGAAATCATGTAGTAGTCACTCATTGTGTCCGGTTCATTTTGCTGAGCATGTTTTTAATATTTGTCCGTGTACTTATCAAGAGTTCATTCCTTTTTATTACTGAATAGTATTCCATTAATTGGGTGTAGCACAATTTATTTACGCATTCACCTCTTGATGGATACTTGAGTTGTTCCTATTTTGCTATTGTGATCAAAAATTAGGGTTGAAGTTCTTCCGATCCACCTCCATCCTCAGCCAATTCCAGCTTAACTTGTTTAAAATACTATTTTTTACACCCTGAATTACTTTTGGCCCTCTATTAATGATCTATCGATGGTTAGCGGGTTCACCCAAACTTACTGACTTAAAATAAATATATAAATCTTGAAGGCAGTGTATTACTTCATTTTCTCACAGTTTCTGTGGCTCAGAGTGGCTTAAATGCAAGGCTCTGGCTCATGATCTCATGAGGCTTAACTAAAAAACCACCAGATATGTTTCAAAGGTGGCTGGCTCACTCACATGGTTGACAGGTTGTTGCTGGCTATTGGTAGGAAGCTTCATTTTCTCTTCAGGTGGCTCCTGAAGGACTGGTTAAGTGTGTATGTGGCATGGTAATTTACTTCCCTCACTGATCTAGCAGATCACAACACAAGCCGCAAAACCTTTTAGGAGCTACATTTGGGAATTACATGCTTTTGTCACCTCCACCATATTATGTTGCTCACCCCATCCAATCTTGATTAAGTTTGAGAGGGAACTACAGAAGGTGGAGGTTGAGACAATTGGGGACCATTTTGGAGGATGAATAATACAGTCCTTTTATTTAAAAATGAATGAATATATGTGCATGGTTCTACTCATGGATGTAATTTGGTTCTACTAATCTGTTTTTCATTATGCTAATATCATACTATATTTACCTTTATATAAATCTTGAAGGCAGTGTAATATTTTGTTCTTTTTCATAACATGTTGGTTATTCAGTTTCTTGCTTTTTGAGGTAACTTGCTTTTTTATACAAAAGTCAATCACTGTGTTAGTCGGCATTTCATTGTTGTGACCAGAATACCTGACATGAACCACTTAAAGAAAGAAAGATTTCTTTTGGCATATGGTTTCAGCCCATGGTCAGCTGGCTTCATCGTTTTGGGCCTGAAATGAGGTAGAGCATCATAGTAGAAGGGCATGGCAGAGGAAAGCTGCTCAGCTCATGACAACAAGGAAGGGAGGGGAGGGGGAGAGGCATACCACCGGTGGGGGGGGGGGGTGTAGGT
>NW_026000077.1:382836-396753 GCF_001458135.2 Marmota marmota marmota
AGAGGCATACCCACCGTTGGGGGGGGGGGGTGTAGGTGGGGATCTGGGGACAAGATATAGTCCCCAAGGGCATGTTCCCAGGAACCCACTCCCTTCTACCACCTCCCACTAGTCCACTCAAATTATAAATCCCTCTTATGGATGAGGTCAGAGTCCTCACAATCCAGTTACCGCCCATGAACCTCATCTCTGAACACTGATGCTTTTGAGGTCAGCTTTCGAAATGGGCCTTTGGGGGACAATCCAGGTATAAACCATAATTGTTACCTTGTAAGTTTCTACACAAAAAATGAAATCTGCTGATTGGGATTGCATGGAATTTGTAGATCAACACAAAGAGAATTGACATCTTAACAATATAGGCATGTCTTAACATAATATAGCATATCTGTCTTTAGGTCTTTAATTTCTTTCAGCCTTGTTTTGTGTGTGTTTGTGTGTGTGTGCGCACGCGCCTTGCCCATAGTTTGTTAAATTCATTTGTAAGTAGTTTATTTCTTATTGGATGCTTTTGTAAATTATATTATTTTTTAATCTCATTTTTCAGTTCTTTGATATATAGATATTCAGTTGCTCTTTTATTTTTGTATCAACCTTTTATCCTGCAACTTTGCTAAATTCATTTATCAGTCTGACAACTTCTTTGTATATTCCTTAGAATTTTCAGCATACAGCATCATGTCATCTATGAATAAAGAACAGTTTTACTTCTTCCTTTTGCATAGGCTAGAACCTATTATGCCTGGTTTAGTGTGATATTGTGCCTCTCCCCCTCCCCCCCTTCCTTGTTGTCATGAGCTGAGCAGCTTTCCTCTGCCATGCCCTTCTACTTTAGAATAGACATATAGAGTAAGAACAAAGAAAGCACTTGAAAAAAAATCCATTCATTCCTGAGGACCTATATTAAATACTAACACTCTTGAATGTAAGAATAGGGGCTGGGGTTGTGGTACAGCGCTCACCTAGCACGTGGCTGAGTTCGATCCTCAACACCACATAAAAACAAATAAACTAGAGGTATTGTGGCCAACTTCAACTAAAAGAAGAAGAAGAAGGAGCATGAAGAAGACCTGAAACCTGTTTGAGAATAGTCAGACTAGAGTAACCTAAAATGCTAATAACTGCCTAAAATAGGTAAAGATTCTTAATCTAAAATCCCCAGCACTTGTATTAAACACACACACACACACACTTTTTTTCCCCCTTAACCTCTGAATGAAATTTGATATTTCCTTTTATATTGAATTCAGGCAACAAACTACAGGAATAATATTAGCAGCAACTTTGTCACTAGTAAATCTTACTCTTAACTTTCCCTATATTCTTATTCAGAAGTTTGTTTCTTGAAGGGACATGTAGTTAGGTCTTGCTTTTTTATCTTGCCTTTGAATTGGGAGTGTTTGGATGGTTTGCATTGATGCAATTATGTATTTGGTTTTAGTCTTGTTTGCATTTTTTCTTACTTTGAATTGAAGTATTTTTAAGTTTCTTTTAATTTTTAAAATATTTTATTTCAGCTATTGAGTCACGTCTCTTATTTCTTTAATGGTTACATCATCTTATCTGCAAACAGGTTTAATTTTACTTCCTCATTACTTATTTGTATACATTTTGTTTCTTTCTCTTGCATAATTTCTCTGGCTAAAATTTCTAGTACTCCATTGAATATGAATGGTAAGTGTAGACACCCTGGTCTTGTACCTGATCTTTGAGGAGTACTTTCAGTTTTTCCCCATTGAGAATGATGTTGGCTCCAGGTTTGTCATATATGGCCTTTATTATGATGAGGTATGACCTGTTTAAATTACTCAGGGCTTTTTAATCATGAAGGAATGTTGAATTTTATCACTTTTTCTACATATATTGAGATGCTCATCGGATTTTTATCCTTGATTCTATTAAATGATGTATTATGTTTATTGATTTGCATATGTTGAACTAGCATCATTGGAATGAAACCAGCTTGATCTTTGTATATGATCTTTTTAATGTGCTGTTGAATTCAATTTACAAGTATTGTTGAATTTTTGCATCTGTATTCATTGGGGATATTATTGTATAGTTTTCTTGTTTCCTTGTCAGGTCTTGGTAGCAGAGTCATGCTGGCTTTGTAGAGCAAGTTTGTAAAGTTTCCTTCCCTTTCTGTTTTATGGAAGAGATTGAGGAGCATTGGTATTCATTCTTCTTTAAATTTTGGTAAAATTCAGCTGTGATGACATTTGGTCCTGGGCTTTTCCTTGGAGAATTTTTATTACTGATTGAATCTTATTACTAGTTATTGGCTTATTTAGAGTTTTTTTTAATATCCTCTTGGTTTAATTTTGTCCAGAAATTTGACTCTTTTCTCTAGACTTTCCAATTTGTTTGCATAAAATTTAAGTGATTATTGAATCATTGAGATTTATTCTCATTCACCATTTAAGTTTGCTGATGAATTTATTTCTCCTTTTTCTTTATTTTTAAGGAAGGAATCTAAAAAAAAAATCTTTATTTTACTTTGATTCCTGAAGAATATAGTCATTGTATTTATTTAGCTTTCTATATTGACTGTTTTTTCCATATCTTAAAGATGGTCCATTTTTTTCTGTCTTAATGGCTTTCCAAGAAGTCTGTATTTTTGTTTATCGTCTTCTTTTTCATTTTCACTTTTTTTTTTAATGCTGCTAGAATGGCGCATGACCTCACATATGCTAAGCATGCACTGAGCCACACCTGCAGCTCATCAATCTCTATCTTTTTAAAATTGAAATATAATTGTATCTACTTGTGGGGTACACTGTGGTGTTTTGGTATATGAACACATCATGGAATGATTAAATCAAGCTAATTAATATATCCATCACCTCACATACTTAATCAGAAGGCTTCAATTTCTGAGGCACATTTTTAAGTTTGAAGAGAGATCTTCTTCGTTTGTTTCATACTTTGGCAGTGAATGAACAGAAGCCTTAGAGTTGGTATGCTGATTCAAGGTTCACTGTCCTTGAACTTTGACTAAATACTTCAGAATATCGGTTCCTCACATCGGGATTGTTCTCAGTTACCCTTTCCAATGCAGTAAGCTACTGAACACTCACCCCAGCATAGCACTAAACATCCTACTCTCTGGAGCAGGGGATTCTGCAGCTTCATCAAGAGGTCTGAGGCTGTACTGTCTGGGGTGAGTTTAATGCCTGATGTATAAAGCGTTATGATTTTTTCTTTTTTTAATATATGTCAAAGATTGACAATGATTATATACTTTTCTTTTTGGCTTTTTTTTTTTTTACCCTGGGCCTCTTAACCACTGAGCCATATCTGCAGCCCTTTTTAGTTTCTATTTTGAGATGGGGCCTCACTAAGTTTCTTAGGGCCTAAGTTGCTGCAGCTGGCTTTGAACTTGTGATCCTCTTGACTCAGCCTCCTGAGCTGCTGGGATTACAGGCATGCACCACCATGCCCTGCTTCTTTTTGACTTTTATTCAGGGATGCATATTAGTTTAACTTTGTTCCTAACTAAACTTTGTTCTTTTCTAAACTTTTTATCTTAAAAAACTTAAAAGATCTTTTTTTCTCTCTCTCTTTGCTATCTTTTTTTAGGAATTTGATTATTATGGCCAAGTGTTCTAGCTGTTTACTATGGAATGAAAAGTGTGATCCTTGTTACTCCACCAAGGCCACTGGAAATTATTTACTGTCTTTTTAATCTTTTAGTATAGCCATGAAGATAAAAAAAATAAAGTTTATGTTCCTTTTATTTTCTGCAGCCTTTTGAGCCTTAAGTATATTATTAACACCTGCTGATAAATGTAACAGTTTCATCTGATCTATCGTATTTCTATCCTAATAATTTTCAAGATGACATTTTACATGGTTTAGCTATAATATGATATAAAATTACTGTCTGATGTGCAGGCAAATAGCATATACTTTATATTAAAGCTCATGAGTGACTGTTTCAAGAAAGTACATAGATGGTTTAAGTTATGGCTTTAAAAAGAATTGGATTCATGATTATAGTTATAACACAACTATTGGGTGTTTTGTTTTGTTTTGTTGTGGTGGTGGGGATTGAACCCAGGTCCTTGCAAATGCTAGGCAAGCACTTGACTGAGCTACATCACCAGCCCTTTTACATTCTGAGACAGGATCTTGCTAAGTTGCCATGCTGGTCTTCAATTGGAATCTTCCTGCCCCAGCTTCCCAAGTACCTACAATTATAGGCGTGTATCACCACACCTGGCCTCAACTACTGGTCTTAATCTTATTATTTTCTGGTCACTCTTAGAAGTAACATGAAGAGGTTTATAACTGATGATCTTCATGAATTAAAATGTCTGGCTATTGTTGTGAAAACCTAGCTAAAATCTACAAAAGTTCTTGAATGGTATTAAGGGGAAAAAATAGCAAAACAAAACAAAATCACTGTTCTTAGCATATTTGTTAATTTTTAAAATTATTTGTGTGTTGTTTTTTTTTTTTCCAGATTGTCAGTATTTAAACAGACCACATCATGCGTGAGTACAAGCTAGTGGTCCTTGGTTCAGGAGGCGTGGGGAAGTCTGCTCTGGTAAGTTAGCCACCTAACTATACCAATTAGTATAATAAAAGCAGAAGTCTGGCATTTGCTTATTTTCATACTTAAAATCACAAAGGGGAAAAGGTGGCATATTTTACATACCTAGTATCTATCCAACAAGAGACAGGGAATTAACCAAAGATGTGTGGTTTTATATTGATTGGTCATATTTTTATTATTTTTTATTTACCAAACATTTATCAGATACTGTATATATTAAGCTCCAATTTCATGATTCAGAAATGAATAGGATTGTTTTTATTTTTAAGAATTTACATCCCATTGGAGGAAATTGTTTATTAAAGATTGTAATGGAGTAAGTCCTCCTCTGGCTCCACCCCAAACTTATGTAGAATGAAATTTATATTTTGCATACATGCTTATTCACTCAGTAAATAATTATTGAGCTTCCCACAGTGTCAGACTCGGGGGTCCTAACAGTAAACCAAAACAGCCACAGTCTCTCTTAGAACATTCATTAAAGATAATAAATACACAGTTAAACAAAGAGTTGCTTGATTATAGTTGTGGGAGAGGTGTTCTGAAAGAAGAGTGTTAAAGGAGAGCATGTCATAAGTGTATCTAAACATTTGAACAACTGAGAGAAGGGTCAGTATAGTTGGAGCAGGAGTGAATAGGGAGGAGTAGAAGGAAATGAGGTAATAGGTAGGCAAAGGCCAGATCATGATTTGAAAACTGTGTAAGAACTTGGAGTTTACTTCTGATAACAGTGAGAAAACATTGAAGACAGAGTTGTTTTTTTTTTTTTTGTGGAAAAAGGGCAGTTATTTGAGTGGATATGTTTGAATGAGTGCATTTTGACTGGTCACCATAACTTTGAGGAGGTTCAGAATGGATTTGGGATAAAATTGGAAACTAATTAAGTATATTAGGTTATTGCTTGCAAAGCTTAGGATTGGAGCTATGGTGTGAAGAAAAGACACATAGATGATTTGAGTATTAAATAGGAAGTAGAACTGACATAATTTTGTGCTGGATTGATATGAGAACTAGAAGAAAAGAAATAGTCATGATACATTTTAAGTTTGTGAGACGTTCAGGTAAATACATCAAATAAACAAATGGATCTTAAAAATAAGAGCTTAAAAAAGAAGCCTATGCCGTATGCAGTGGCTCGTGTCTGTAATCGAAGCAGCTCAGGAAGCTGAGGCAAGAGAATCATGAGTTCAAAGCCAGCCTCAGCAACTTAGCGAGGCCCTTAGCAACAAGCAAGAACCTGTCTCTAAATAAAGTATAAAAAGGGCTGGGAATGTGGCTCAGAGGTTAAGCCCTCTTGTGTTCAATCCTTGGTACCAAAAAGAAAAAAAGAAAATAAAAACTTTGGGGTGCCATCAGTATATCAGCGTCATTTGATTTCTTGAGAATTACATTATTATTTGGAGTGTAAATTAGTACCTCTGTGGGAATGTTTGAGAATATCTATGTTTTCAAATGCACATGTAACTTTCAATTCAGAAATTCCTTTTATAGAAATTTATCTCACATAAGATTCACATAGACAAAATGATGTGTTCAAAGGTATCCATTGCAACACTCGATAATGACAAACGTTTAGAAACTAAATGCCTACCTGTAAGGGATCCTTAAGTAAATTTTAATACATAGTCAGCATAGAATACCACCCACCAATTAAAGGAATGCAACAGCTCTTCATATACTGATATGTAGTGATATCTAAAATGTATTATTTAGATAAGGAAAAATAAGAAGGTACCAAACAGCTTAGACTACCATTTATGTTTTATTTTAACAACAACAACAAAAAGGTAAAGGTTAAGGAGAGATACCTATAAAATATGTACGCTATCTCTGCAAGATTACATAAACTATGGATAATATCAGTTACTTCTTAGGAATTGAATTGGGTAGTTGGGAACAGGGTGGTAGGTAGACTAAGATCTTTTTTTAAAATCCATAGGAGTGAATGAGGTTCTCTAGGGAGAGACCAGGGAGAGAAGAGCCCAGGACTAAGCTCTGTGTACTTCTCAAACTTTAGAGAATAGTAAGATTGTGGGAGCTAGTGTAGATAGTATCTTGTTCTGTACCTCAGTGTAAAAGAGTGTATCCTTACCTACTCAGAAGTCAGGATTGAAAAAAGGAAATAAATGATCTGGGAACACGGAGATAGTTAGACATGATAATAGGTAGTGGTGTCATAACCATATTGGGGTGGGTTAAAGAGTAAATGAGGGACTGGAATTGTAGCTCAGTGCTAGAATGCTTACCTAGCACGTGTGAGGCACTGGGTTTGACCCTCAGCACCACATATAAATAAATAAATGAATGAAGAAATAAATAAATAAATGGAATTGAGGTATTGTGTCCATCTACAACTTCAAAAAAAATTTTTTTTAAGCAAATGAGAGGGGTCTAGGGGTATATCTTAGAGGTGGAACACTTGTCTAGTATGTGGAAGGCCCTGGGTTGAAGCCCTGGCAACTCCTCTATTTATCCCACCCCCACCCCGCAAAACTGAGAACTAGGAAATGAAACTACTATGCAGACAGCTAAAGAAATTTGACTATTACAGAGAAGAAAATATTCAGAAGCTGGCAGGATCATGAAGTTAAGGAAGGCTTATGTTTAATTTGGAGACTTGAGGTAGTAGAACATGTTTGCGTATTTTTATGTTGGAGACAGTAATCCAGTGGAGAGGAAAATGATTACATAAGATCCAGTATGAACGCCTGTTCATTTTTAGAAGAGTAATGAAACTTTACTTTCAGAAGTAAGAAATGTGGGGTTGTTTTTCATTTTTGAAAGTCTCATTAATGTCTGACTTATAGAGGGAGTTAGGTTTTCATGCCTTCTTTTTCCAGTTTCTTGAGTACCTCTTAATATCATTAGGAAAATAGTATGATCCTCAGGGACCCTTTCCCCTAGATCAATATTATTTAAATCATATCATACCAAAAAGATGAGGTGATCAAATTTTTGATAAAAATGATGATTAAAGTTGGTCACGGTGGCACATTCCTGTAATACCAGCGGCTTTGGAGGCTGAGGTAGGAGGATCACAAATTCGAAGCTAGCCTCAGCAACTTAGCAAGGCCCTAAGCAAATTAGCAAAATCCTGTTTCAAAATAAAAAATTAAAATGGCCACTAGTTTCAATCCCCGGTAGCAAAAAAAATTAAAAATGATGATTAATAGGGCTGGGGATGTGGCTCAAGCGGTAGCGCGCTCTCCTGGCATGCGTGCGCCCGGGTTCAATCCTCAGCACCACATGCAAACAAAGATGTTGTGTCCGCCAAAAACTAAAAAAATAAATATTAAAATTCTCTTTCTCTCTCTCTTAAAAAAAAATGATGATTAATAATCATTTTTGGTGTGATTATATCTTGAATTCCCTTTGAATAATAGCAATTTAGGAAGAAAAAAGTTCAAAGTTTACTATATTTCTCAAGCTCAAATAATGTAGAAAATATTTCCTTTGAGTAATTATAAATGACCTCAGTCTACATGTTTACCTTTGCTTTTAGGCAGTAATATACCAGACCTGTTTTAAAGCTGCCTAGAAGATATCTCACAACCATCTTCTCTACTTCTTTTCATTTACTGAATGATAAAATGTGTTGTTGCTAGAACGTGCTTATAGAAATTTTAGAGATAAAGTACCATAGTCACCCCTTATCTACAGGGGATAGGTTCCAAATCTCCCAGGGGATGTCAGATAGTACTGAATCCAATATTTATACTGTGTTTTTCCCTGTACCTGCATGGCTATGATAATGTTTGTTATAAATTAGGCACAGTAAGAGATTAAGAACAATAACTTAAAAACACAAGTATGATACAATTGTGTGGTTTTTTTTTTTTTCTTTTATTAAGTAGAGAAACTTCACTTTTTTACTTTAGAGAAACACTTTGCAGCTTTTCTTTGGTACATCCTAATTGCAGATATCACTACTTTTATGCTTTGGGGCTTTTATTAAATAAAACGGGTCATTTGAACACAAGTGCTATGATACTTCAGCAGTTGATCTGATAACTGACATGGCTACAAAGTAACTATGAATGGGAAGATAGGATATACAGTGTAGATACAGTGGGCAAAGGGATGATTCATGTCTTGTGTGGAACACAGCAATATGACATGAGACTTCAGCACACTATTCAGAATGGCATGATGTTTAAAACTTATGAATTATTTATTTCTGTGATTTTTTCCATTTAATGTTTTTGGGTCATGATTGACTATAGGTAACTGCTGTTGTAGTAATAAAAAAAACCAGAGATAAGGGAGGACTACTGTAGATAATGTCTGAATAAGATGAGTAGGCAGTGTTTTCCAATAGGAAGATTAGTACTTTGGAATCAGGAAGATGGTACGTTTGAGTCTCTAATAGTAAATGGGAAAAATAACTATTTGGGAGTGAATGTAAACTTGGATATTATAAATTTAAAGTGACTAGCCTAGAACATAAAAGATATTCAATAAATTTATATTCCCTTTTCTTTTTCCCCATATTGGTATGACTTAAAAATTTAGAACCATTCTCTGTCTCTTGAGAACAAGGGATGAAAGTTATATAATTATATAAAGAGGTAATAGGTTAAATATTGAATTTTAATTTTTTAATTAATTAGAATCTTATTTATATCATCTGTTTTGAAACTAAATATAGTTAATTGTTTAGCAGTGTAATAGTTGCAGCAATATTGTTAAATTTTTAACTTGACCATCTTTTTTTAATAAGTGTGCTCTTAGTTATGTATCCATCCTTATAGTGGAAAATAATAATTATACTTTGTGTTTGTGTATTTACCCAGAATTTTAACATAATTTCATTTAATATTTAGAACTTTCTGAGGCTAATTAATATTCAAGGAGGTTTAATATTTCTTCCAAGCCCTTAATTTTTCTGTTTCCATCCCCTCAGACAGTTCAGTTTGTTCAGGGAATTTTTGTTGAAAAATATGACCCGACGATAGAGGATTCCTACAGAAAGGTAAAATGTGAAACTCTGTATGCATGCTTATGAGTATTTTATTATGACTTTAAAACTTGATCCATGAAATTGCTTTTTTAAAAGATTGAAGAATAGAAATGTGCTGTCTGTTTTTAAATTTCACCTAGTAAATATTTCTTATAGAGTGTTGCTTACATATAGAGCGTGTCATGTTCTGTTATTGATTAGTAATTTGTTCTTTACTGTATACATTTTCCTAGTGGGAAATTTTTTTTTTAAGTTGGCAAAAACCGCATAAAATAGTAGGTATATTTTCAGCTTTTATGCTTAAAGTTATCCAGTGAGTGAAAGTTTTGATGTTTTGTTTAGTTATATTTTTAAAAAATTTTACTATTAGACGTTCAAAAATTACAATCTGTTTGATACTAGAATGGGATACATGTCATAATTTGTCAAAACCATAGGTTGTATAATATCAAAAGCAGTCTGTATATAAACTGTGGGCTCCTAATGATGATGATGTATCCATGTAAGTTCATCAGTTGTGACGGATGTGCCTATCTGGCCCAGGATGTTGACAGTAGAAAGAGGCTATGCTTGATGTAGGCAGCAAGAATATAGGAAATCTCTGTATCTTCACCTCAGTTTTGCAGTGAATCTAAAACTGCTCTTAAATAAAGTCTGTCTTTAAAAGGAAAAAAAAATCCGATTGTTGATCATGACAAGAGCAATAATAATAATCTATTATAAGACTAGCTAGAATTGTGGGAATTTTTATAATTTTATTTTCCAGGTATATTGAGGGGAAACAGCAAAGATATATATATACCTGTCCCCAAAAAAGATTAAACCTGTCTTTTAACAAATAGAAAAGGATTGCTTTGTTAAGTGTTTTTAGAATTTATCTTTAATAGTACTGTAACTTTTGTTGAATTAAGTTCATCTGGCAGAGCATTTTCAGTGTCTTCAAATTGAGAAAAAAACTGCTCTAGATACACAGTAAAACTACAGACCTGATTCATTATTCACTAAACATGCCTGGGTGCAGATTGTGCAAGTTACTTACTTGCCCCATGCCTGGTGGGATGATGAGTTTCTGGTACCACCAAAGGTGTACCTCATTAATCCCTGTCTGACATAGAATACTCTGTAGACTAATAAATCTATTTTTAGAAGACAGCGTTGCTTTACTGAAATTTCCCAAAATAAGTTGCTAGTTAAATCTTTATCCACAAAGCAAGGTCTGTACTTAGAATGCTGAACGACTTTCTTAGTTCCTTGTTTATTAAAACTTTTCCACACAGTTGATTGTTGATACTTTCTTTAGGCCAACCTCCTCCTCTTTTATAAGACAGCAGGAAAATGGAATTCAGAATATGAAATTTCACCTTAACAGTGTTTTTCTAATGAAGAGACCTTCTTCAAGTCTTGAGGAATGCTTAAACTCAGTGCTATTTAACACTTCTGAGTTTGCCTTTTATCTTAGATTTTGTGAATACGTTAGTTAAAATTTTAGGAACTTGAATATAGTGAGTTTGCAAATTTCCTTTTTTTTTTAATTTGTTCTTTTTAGATTTGTTGTTTTTAGATATACTTGATGCAAATTTTCTTTACCTCAAAATCTCATTCATTTTGAGCCATTTAATGATACTTTATTTTCTCTGAATGTGAATATTCATACTATATGCATTTTTTTTTCTGTTAGAACTGTATTTGTTCGAAGTTTTTTTTAATTCCAAAATGTACCGTTTTCCTAAGAACGAATAAACATCATTATCATGGTCAGAAAATATCCACACTTAATATTAACCATTTTGCCAGAATGTGCTTTAAGACCCCTGTTCTTTATATGGTACGTACCAAATGTAGTCCCAGCCAGTATAGCACACTGCTGGAAAAATGCTTTGTAGTTGTTAGTTGGTACTTTGGGTGAAGGGGTGGAAGAAAAATAAAATGAACTTTTGATGTTGCTTTTTAACTTTTTCTTCTTTTTACTACCAACAGCAAGTTGAAGTAGATTGCCAACAGTGTATGCTGGAAATCCTGGACACAGCAGGAACAGTAAGGACTCCCCCCTCCCCCAAGCATATTTTAATTTGAGAGCAGGATTTTTCTCATCTGAATAGAAAGTAATCATTCTGATTTTTTTTTTTTTTTTGAGAGAGGGAATTCTCTGAATGTAGGGCTTCTTAAATTTTCTTAGCTATATAAAATAATTTGTGATATACATTGCCGCAGTCTGGCTGGGCACAAAATTACGAGCCACCACACAGCTTGTAGATTCAAACAGCAACTCTTTATTCCCGAACTCACACCAGCCGTCTACAATCACGTTCTGGGGAAATCCACGTTCTCTGCCCAAATTCACCCCCACTGGGCTTCTGTCTCCCAAAAAATACTGTCTGAATCCCGTGAGAACTCAAGGGGAACTCAGGCAGCAGGATACGCCCTATTCCCAGCAGGAATAACCTTAAACCTGGAACCACCCTAAACCCGGATAGTCCTAAACCCGAACCCTAAACCCGGATCCACCCTGGTCCTTGAGCAAGGTCACCTTAGATGCAATGTCACTGCAGAATGTCCTATTTCCACGAGTCCTTCCACTAAGCAACATGGGGTACGCTGGCAAGGAAATTGTCATACCTACTTGGCTAATGGCTCCCAGCAATACATAATGCCCACATACTATGATTAAATTGCATTTTGAGTTCACCTGCAGAATACGTGTTTTGACTTTCCTCTCCTTGTATTGAAGTGAGGAGTATGTTATCAGTGCTTTAAAAAAAAAAAAAACGATTATTTTAAATCAAAATTTTAGTTAAGGTAGGCATTTCCCTTCCTGGCCCTACCTCCCATGCACACTAGTTAACAGATTCAATGAATCCAGCCTCCTACAACTTCTCAAATACTGTATATGTTTTCCTTCAGGCCTGTGCATTTGCTATTCCATTTGCCTAGGACACTCTTTCTTCTTATATCCGAAAGAGCTTACTTCCTCACCTTTGTGACCTTCTTCGTGTTACCTGTTAGCCCTTTCCTTTAGTACATGACCTTGCATTCCTACTCTCTAGAGAAACTCCTTGTCCCCCTCCCCAGCTTTATTTTTCTCTGTAACATTTATTACCATCTGGTGTACTTGATACTTTTTAAATTTTTATTTATTTGTTTGTTTGTATGTTTTGTCAGTCTCTGAAGACTCCTCCAGAGACTTTTGCTTCTCATTTACCAACATATTCTAGGATTGCAACAATGTCTGTCTTGTAGAGGGCTCTCTGTGGATAATTGTTTAATGAGTTAATCATCTAGACTGTCCTTAGGAAGGAGGTTAGGATTCTCAGTGGGAAGTAATACCAACCATAGCAGTTCTGTAAGGACAGAAACTTATTTATGTGTTTACTCTTTTGATTAATAAGTAACAGAGACCATGATCTAAAGAGAATATGGTAGGGATAGTAATGCTAGAATTTATAACAAAGTATTAATGAAAATCCAGAAAAAAACTTTTTACATCTTTCCCAGAAGATGCACTGATGGCAGTGTAGGAAGTTCAGTCATAGTCCTGTGACAGCACAGACACGTGGAATAGAATTGCGTGCATCAGACTGGGTGGAACTAGAAATATTTCAGATGTAGTAGACAAAATATCGCGTGTAATCATGGGAAACCAGCAAGCCAAGGAAGCAAAAAGCTCACAGAATCTTATAACCTAGCCTTATGTTTAATGCTTCCAGAGATAGGAAGATCCAAAATGTGCAGTAATGAAGACCCAACATATATGCATTTTTAATATTCTGCTCTATGTACCTTAATTTTTAAAGACTATCTCTTATTTAATATATATAATTAACATAAAGCAACAATTGTTACCAAAAAAGAAGTGGATTTAAAATTGAAACAAAAGTAATTTTAATTTGATGTGACTATAGCTGGGTGACTAAATGTTACCAACTAATGAATCTAACTGAAGGAGATAATCACTATTGTCATCTCTTTTCAAAAGGTTTGAAATGAGGAGGGTAATAAAAATACATAAATGACTCTTATAAAAAGAGTAGGACTGGGGAGTGTAGCTTAGGACTAGAGTATTGCCCTGAGTTTTAGCTCTAGTACCACCAAAAACAGATAAAAGTGATAAAATTTGTCACTAGAGATATTGAGACTATGCTGGATGACTAAGTTATAGTTTAGTAGTCTATTTGTGCCTCAGATTTTTTTCTACTTGAGTAGCAGTTTTACTATAAATTTTCCAAACAGTAAACTGAATAGGATTTGCATATGCAAAAAAGAATTTCTTTTTCCTAAAAAGCAGATGGAGGTAGTTTAGAATTCCTTCTACTTAGGAGGGAGAGATAGGAGGATTGCAAGTTCAGGGCCAGTCTGGACAGCATGTTTAGAACCCATCTCAAAAAAAAAAAAAAAAACGTTT
>NW_026000077.1:396778-405051 GCF_001458135.2 Marmota marmota marmota
AAAAAAAAAAAAAAAAAAGACTTCTAATTCTATAGTTTGTTGTCATTGTTTCTAGTCCCTAAGTAGGGAGCAGGAGCATTTACCTCAGAATTGCTAGAAATATGTATTATGTTTTCTGTCATGAAAGCATGTTATTAAAAATGTGCAAGCTCACTTGTGATTGTTCTGTTTGAATATTCCAGTTTACAATAAAAAATTATATATTTATAATTGGATTTTTTTTAATTATAGGAGCAGTTTACAGCGATGAGGGATTTATATATGAAGAATGGCCAAGGATTCGCACTAGTATATTCTATTACAGCTCAGTCCACGTTTAATGACTTACAGGACTTGAGGGAACAGATTTTACGGGTTAAGGATACAGAAGATGTAAGTATTTTTCTTTTATATGCTGCCATCTCTCTGTGGCCAAATAAGGTGTCTGATTTCTCATCAGTAGCTGATTTGGAAGGAATCTACCACATGCCAAGAAGAGCCCCTATGACCAAAATAAATTTTAACTTTCCAAATTAACCTACAAATAATATGCTGAGATGTTTAAAAAATGAGGATAAAGAACTTGTACTGTGTGGAATAAAAAGTATAGTGGAGGAAGAAGAGAAGTCAAAAGTAATTCATAGAGTGGGTCTCAAGTTGAGCTTTATTATGTCAAAAATAGGGTTCAAGAAACATGTTTCTAATTCTAAAATTCTGTTTGTATAGTTTTTATTTACATGCACTTTTCCCTTTGAATTATGTTAAAGATTTTAATTAACTGGATTTTAGAAGTTTTTAGTTTTGCTTTAGAAATCAAGGATAGCATTTTGTTGGTGGTGTGTATCTTTTTTTCTTTTGCAAAAGTAAAATATATATTTTACTTGTTTACTATTGTTATGAGATAAAGAGAATTTGTTTTCAGTAGTATAAATTAGGGTATAAATTTTCAGTTGTACCTTTCTGTCTCTGTGTCTTCTCTAATTATCAGAGAAAACAGAACCTTAACCTTGGTAATGTTATATGTGGGAGGGATTTACACCATATGTCTCGTGACCACTCATAACCTAATGAATAGTTTTTTTCTTTCCCATGACTGATTTATCTAAGAGAGTTCTGTTTTCATAGGCAATGAGCTCTGGTAATGTTAATCCCTTTACCCCATGTAATAAAAGAAAAAAGATGGAGCTGTAGAGCCTAGTGCATTTAGTCTGACTGTTGACAATTACCTATTTTAGGTAGAAGGTCCACTGTGTCTCTTAAATTCTTTCTTTTGTATAGTGTCCATCAACTCACAAAGACTATTCTTTGAACACCTTCACTGAGGAAGTTAACAGCATGTTAGTTACTTTTTTACTGGAAGTAGGAAGTTGTGGGTAGATATAGCCTAGCATCATCTATGATATGGAGGAAAATGGAAAACATAATTGCTTTGTGGCATTATTTTCATTGTTAATACACCACTTTAATATAGCACTTGAATAATCTTCAAATCTAGATGTCAAATGTAGAAGTAGAAGCTATTACTATGTTGGTCTTGTCACTACTTTTAGCATTTATTAGACCTGTTTGATGAAGCATTTAAGTTACATAGACCTAGTGCATACATTCTTCTCTAGTGCAGAAGGTTCCTTTTCCTTCAGACTTTTCTACTTCAAATTCAGCTATATACAGTAGTCCCCATGAGAATTTTGGGATGTATTCTTAAAGTAACTTAACATGAATCTAATAGGATCTCTTCCATTTTTTTTTTATCTTTTCCCTCTCATTCTATTTTCTGCTCCTCCACCCAAACATACAAAGATACTGTATAGTACCATTTTTTAAGAAATTGGTGAAGTTCTAACACATTTCATTTGATGGCAATTGCTTATTTATAAAGAGGCTAAGTAATGAGTATGTTGTTGCTCATTTCTTTTTTCCTTCGTACAGGTTCCAATGATTTTGGTTGGCAATAAATGTGACCTGGAAGATGAGCGAGTAGTTGGCAAAGAACAGGGCCAGAATTTAGCAAGACAGTGGTGTAACTGTGCCTTTTTAGAATCTTCTGCAAAGTCAAAGATCAACGTTAATGAGGTAACTACAACTACTGGACAGTACAAACATATGCCTTTCTAGTTTTCTTTAACAACCATCTTTTTTTTTTTTTTAAGAAAAAATTTTGGAGCAATATTGATTGCATCACTTTATAGAAAATACTAAGTAATTCCTAGCAACTATATTTCTTAGATTGCATAAGGTCACTTTGATAGCAGTAATGAGGATACTTAAATTTATCTTATTGTCAAAAAGGCTGTTAAAATTAAAGAATATGTATGAGGATCTGTTAAGCCTTTAAATAATATGTCAGAAAGTGGTGTGTGAAAATTGTCACAATACCCTTATGTTGTAACAATTATCTATCCAGATGCATGTAAATAGACTGTAAAGTCAAGTAGGATAGTACAGAATCAAAGTTGTTATAATGAACCTTCACTACCACAGAATTTGATGCTTTGCCTTTAGTGCATGCAGAAAAGTGGGGAATCTATGAGGATAGATGTGTCACTAGAATTTACTGTCCTTTATGCCTGATACAGCAAGTGCACAAGGCTCTTTTTGGTTCCTGAATTAAGGACTCTGCTTTCTTGAATATAACTGTGGGCTAGAGTGCTTTAGCAAGTAAGCTATGTGCCTGGGTGCCTGGCTCTTTATAAAGGACCAACTTTACTGATTCCCTGAGAAAATCAGTACAATTCTCAACTAATCTCCACTAATCAAACAAAAACTTAAGTAATTCCATTTGCTTTTCTTAACTTTACCACAAACATTTTTAAAACAGCAACAACAGAGGGTCCTCCTTTCCTTTCCTTTCTTGTTTGCTTGCCATTTGTAGCATCACAGTTAGTCAGAATTCAGATCACTTAAAACACAGACTAACAATAAGAGAACGTGCCAGGCAAGGTGGCATACGCCTGTAATCCCAGTGACTTGGGAGGCTGAGACAGGAGGATTTAGTTCAATGCCAGCCTCAGCCACTAAGCAAGGCACCAAGCAACTCAGTGAGACCCTGTTTCTAAATGAAATACAAAATAGGACTGGGGATGTGGCTCAGTGGTTGAGTGCCCCTGAGTTCAACTCCTGGTAACAAAACAAAACAAAAGAATAAGAGAAGGTATTATCTGAGTTCTGTGTTTTTGCTTGCTGTTTCTCTCTCTGGTCTGTGATTCTTGAGGTCACTTTTTTTTTTTTTTTTTAACTAATATTATACTTCTAGACTATTATCTGACTTTCAAAGCAACAAAATTACTTTAAATACCTGGCAGGGAAAAAAATTTCAACATACTCACTAACTCCTGTTTCTTAAAATAATTAAGAATGCCAGCTGGGTGTGGTGGTACATACCTGTAATCCCAGTGACTTGGAAGGCTAAGTAGGAGAATCACAGATTCAAGGCCAGTCTTGACAATTTAATGAGACCATGTCTAAAATAAAAAGGGTTGGGGATATTGCTTAGTAGCAGAGAACCCCAGGTCTAATCCCAGTACTGAAAAAGAAGAAGAAAAGGCAAGCTTGCTTTTTTAGATGAAACTTTTTTTTTTTTTTTTTTTGAGACAGGGTCTCACTAATTTGCCCAGGTTGGCCTTAAATTTGCAATCCTCCTGCCTCAGCCTCCTGAGTCACTGGGATTATAGGCATCTGCTACTACACCTGGCAGGTGAAACCATTTTTAATGAGTATGAAAACAAGAAAGTTTTAAGTTCCATTTATTCAGCAAATATTTATTGAATACCTACTGTGTTCTTGGCACTACAGTAGGCACCTAGGTAATAGTCATCCAGACTGACACTATTCCCACCCTTAAGAAGTTTACCTCCTAGTAAGGGGAACAAGTCCTGCTGAGTTCTTCAATGACAGATGTTTCTTATTCACTGCCAAGTAAATGAAAGGAAATTTGATAATATATCCAGCTTTAACTTTCTGTACTGTAGAATTATAATTTCCTAAAGGTTATTTTGAAAAATGTAGTATGATAAAATTCTAACTTTTATTGCAATTTTATGTAAAAGAAAGAAAAAGTAACTTTGATAAATAACACATTAAGACTGGTAAATTTACTTGGTTAGTGAAACAGTGGTATAAGGTCAACTTTTGTAGGATTGTTGGTTTAAGGATCCATTCCTTACTGTCCCTGACCTTACCCTCACTGGTTCCCACCCCCAACTTCATTGAGTTCTGGTGCTTAGTTGGGCCAGGGTCCAGCACACAGGGCCTCTTCCAGTGAGAGCCACAGTACAGCGAGGAACTGTTCCTCATCTTTTGTCATTGCATGCAGTTTCAATGTAGCAAACTAGTTTTTCACAGCAGTCTTGTTAAAGTCAACCCTTGAAGTGAAGGTTTATAAAACAAAGGTCAAAAAACAATAAAACAAAATAAAAGGCACTAGCCATTTTATAAGAATTTTTACTTTTTAAATTTAAACTTTATGCTAGAAATTCTTGTGAGTATAATTTGGGATATCTCTCTCTCTCTCTCTCTCTCTCTCTCTCATATTTCTCTCTTCATATCCTAATAATCCAGCAACAGGATTCCTTTGATAGTTCATAGTTTCTCAGATGGCTTAAGCTGTCTTATAAATGTTTGTATGATTCCAAATGCCTGAAGATAGAAGGATAATACTTTCATAAGATTCAACTCTTGGCCTTAACTAGACAAGGACATACTGCTTGGCTAAGCTCTCTAATTTTCTGATTTTTTTAAACTCTTTTCCACACCACTTTTTGTGTTCTAAATGTAGTATGTAGCTATTCCCGAACCACATCAATCCTAATCAAGAATTAATTGTTCTTTGCTGAAGCTGGAGTAATAATTGGAATCAAGACGTCCCAATTTAGGAATGGGAGAGGGATTGAGAAACTTTATTCTGTGTTCCCTTTAGATTTAGTTCAGAGAGATGAGGAAGAACCTAGGCTGGGGACTTTCAGCATTTCTAACCAAATATTATAGTTCGAACTTGTCCTCATCACTGAACCATCTGCTGCTGTGAGGTAGGCAATGTTTTCCAAAGAAATAACTTAAAATAATACTACAAAAATTAGTTACCTTTGTGTATAATATGTGCCAGAGTCTGGAAACTGACTGGCATGAAGAAACTGAAATAGAAACTACACATATGTTTAATGACTTAATGTTGTGGTTTACCATTTTATTATTTTTCATATTATAGTTTACACTTGAGCCTCAGGAACTAATGAGAGCTCATTCATGGCTTATGCATGTTAAGTTCTTGAAGACTTCGGAGTTGAAAACAGCTTGAATTTTGGAGTTGTAAAATCAACTACCATTTTATTCATCAATTCTGTGTTTTTCTTAGAAATAAAATAATAGTTAAGTGGTTTCAAGAAGATGGGAGTGGGGAGGATGGGGCAGAAAGAAAAGAATATAAATTATTTACAGCTTTGGAATATATCACTCCATATTTTTTGCCTTTTTAACAATGTAATATTTTGACCATTTAAAAAAGTAAATAGATGATTGTTTATCATCTAAAAGAAATGTGACTACTTACTATCTTAAATACAGGTCAATAATTTTAAACTATTTTAAAATGTACTCAAAAGACCTAAGAATAATAAATTTCTGTGTACTTTTTATTCAGATTCTTCAGTTATTAACATTTTGCCACAGGTTTGTAAAAATAGTATTCATTTATTCCTAAATATTTTAGTATGTATATCCTTGAATCAAAGACATTCTCTTACATAGCCACAACAAAACTATTAAAATCAAGAAAGTTGGACTGGGGTGTAACTTCATAGTAGAACACTTAACAACATACGTGTTCAAGATCATCCTAGGGTCAATCCCCAGCACCACAAAAGAAATAAAGAAAAATAATATCAGGAAAATTGATAATAACATAATTCGTGTTTGGTGTATATCCAGATTTTGCCAGTTGTCCCTGTGTTGCTCCTTGAAGCCAGTTTGTTTGGGAGTTTTGTTATTGTTGTATTGGGGATTGAATCCAGGACGTTACACAATACTATTCAAGTGCTGTTCCACAGAGTTATACCCCAAGAACTTTTTATATTATTTTTATTTTTGGAGGGGGGAGGATACCAGGAATTGAACTCAGGGTGCTCAACCACTGAGCCACATCCCCAGCCCTGTTTTGTATTTTATTTAGAGACAGGGTCTCTCTGAGTTGTTTGGCGCCTGCCTCGCCATTGCTGCCTGTCCCAGCTGCTGCTGGAATTACAGGCATGTGCCACTGTGCCTGGCATGAGAACTTTTTGAGACAGGGTGTCACTAAATTACTCAGGCTGACCTTGCCATTCTCCTGCCTCAGCTTTCTCAGTAATTGGGATTACAGGCATGTGCCACCATGCCCAGCTAGGCAGGCTTTGTTTTTGTTTTGGGTTTTTTTTTTTTTTTTTTTCCTTTTTAGGCAGTATATATATATTTTTTTTTATCCATCTCTGCAAAGCACTGTTTATTCCAGATAAGTAACTGTAAGGGACTTCCATGATACTTGTTTTTATCCCAGGTCTGCATTTCATAGTGAAGTGCCAAATTCAGCTGATCTATTCCAAGTTTCAACACTTTTGTATTCTTACCACTATAAATTGTATATAATTATATCAGAATTAAAATAATCTGCTTTTGCGAAATAAGTATGGCTGTACTTTTATCTTTGATACTATGTACTTTTACTTTAACATATCATTTGTCCCTTCAAATCAAGGATCAGTGAACTTTTTCTGTTTTTTTATTTTAACCAAAATTTGGTATCACTAAAAGGGGTCAAACAGAAATAATATATCTCTATATGTGATACCTGAAGACAGATTGAATACCTCTTTTATCCTATCTCACCCAAAAATGTATAACTGAAATCTAATTGTTAGCCAGTATCAGACAAACTCAAATTCAGGGGAAATTTTATGACTCTACTAGCTTTTTTTCATAAATGACAATGCCCTGAAAGGCAGCATCCAAGGAACTCTTCCTGATTTTAAAAGACTAAAAATTCAGGAAACAAAATGTAGTGTGTGATCCTGGATGAATTAATTCTATCCCTGGAGGGGAAAGTGGCTTTTTAGGACATTATTGGGATAGTTGATGAGACTGCAGTTTGTACTGTAGACAATACAAAGTAAAGTATCAATGCTTAAATATCTTGAATGTGATAACTGTAAGATACTTATGAAAGAGAGTATTCTTGTTCTTAGAAAATACACACTCAATTCATAAGGGACCTATGGAATACAGACTACTCTTATATGGTTGAGAAAAATAAGTGTGTGCATATTTAGAGAGAAAAATGGTAAATTAAGTGGCAAAATGTTACTGATTGGTGGATCAGTACTATTCTTGCAACTTTTCTCTTAATTTTAAAGTTTTTACTACCAGTTCTTAATATTGAATGTCTGAGAGCAATAAATAGGTAAGTCCTGCTTTACCCTAACTGAGGGTCAGCTGGGGCTTCTAAGAAACTCAACTTCAAAACAAAGCAGCAAAATACAGATCTAAGAGCATAATATTTAACAGAACCAAAATTGCTTTGTGGGATGAAGTCTCAAATATTGGTTAAGTACTTTTTCCTTCTTTTTAGATATTTTATGACCTGGTCAGACAGATAAATAGAAAAACACCAGTGGAAAAGAAGAAGCCTAAAAAGAAATCATGCCTGCTGCTCTAGACCCAAAGTCAGCAGCAGCTCTGAGCCAGGTAAGATGCTAAAAGTAAAACAAATGCCTTTCTCATCATTTCCTTTTGGAATTTTTCCAACTTGACCCACTTTTTTTTTTTTTTTAACCTATTCTGGGTATTTCTGAGCTTCTGTGCCTTGTACATGTGATATACCCTTGAAGACACATTCATCTGTTGGATTATTTAGCTTCTGCATGAAATTCTAAGCTGTGAGAGGGTGATGAGCAGGTCTGATTTGCTCACCAATGTGTTTCTAGCACCTGCTGCAGGATGGGTATTAATCATATGCATGCCTGTAATCCCAGCAACTCAAGAGGCTCAGGGAAGAGGATTGCATGTTCAAGGCCAGCCTCAGCAATTTAGTGAGACCCTGTCTCAAAACAGAAGATAAAAAGGGCCAAGGATGTAGCTCAGTGGTAAAGCACCCCTGGGTTCAATCCCCAGTACCAATTTAAAAAAAAAAAAAATCTTAATGGATAATAGGTATTCAAAAAATAGGGCTTGGGGCTGGGGATGTAGCTCAAGAGTAGAATACTTGCCTAGCATGTCTGAGGCCCTGGATTCAATCCCCAGCCCTGCAAAAAAAAAAAAAAAAAAAAAAAAAA
>NW_026000077.1:405785-451129 GCF_001458135.2 Marmota marmota marmota
ATGCTCAACTACATAAAAATAACAAATTCAAAATACTAACTCTCTCTCTCTCTCTCTCTCTCTCTCTCTCTCTCTCTCTCTCTCTCTCTCTCTCTCTCCCCCCCTCTCTCTCCTCCCTCTTAAAAAAAAATTCATTCATGTACAGTATGACAGTGTATTATAAATTTTACCTTAGAGGAAAGAAATCTTGGCCTAGATCTAGAAATAAGGTTTTCATCCAAGTTACATCAATTCTTAGACTATGTACATAATTTATCTTATAATATGGATGTTTGATAATACCAAATAGGTGGCTTAATAGTCAGACTACTCTGCAGTGCATTTTGTTGTGATCATTATGCATGCTGTTCCTGTACTTTTAAAAGAATTGAAGCCAGGGGTAGTGTGCACACTGGAGTCCCAGTCTCAGGAGGCTGAGGCAGAAGGATTGCTTGAACCCAAGAGTTAGAGGTTATCCTGAGCAGTATAGCAAGATCCTATCTCAAAAGTACTGAGACACAGGATAGATTTAAATAACAATTTTGAACATTTTTAGTACAGAGTATATGAATCTTGAGGGCAGCTTATCTAGTCTGTAGCCTCTAGACAGAATCATAATAAAGCATGTTAATGTTTTTTTTATATGTCCCATTTTTTAAGACCTCTGAGAGAAATTAGTCATAAGGAGTTCTTCTTTTAAAGTAATTTCCTTCTGGTAAGCAATAATACTTTCTGATTCTTCTACTCTTGAATTTGGGTTTTTTCTGTATCATCTCTTGCCCTGCCTTTATTAGAAGTGGTCATCCTAATGTATATAAGTGTAAACTAATAGAATAAATTTCTCATGGAAAGTTCATGCAGGCAAGTGTCATTTTCTTAGTGGAAAGGGAAATTTTAAAAATAAGATGAAAGTGGGATAGAAAGGAAAGGTCACTATTGTCCTCTTTATGAACAGGACTATAGGATACAACAAGTATAATGAAACCAAGGAAAGGCTAAAATTGATCAATTATAGACTCCCTTTCTTGAGTTTAGTCTTTTATATTTCATTATTTTAAAAAACTTTTTTTCCTTTCTACATTTTTTATTGGTGCATTATAGTTGTACATAATGGGGATTTCTTGTTACATATTTGTACGTGCACACAATATAACAATATAATTTGGCCAGTATCACTCACCAGCATTAAAACATTTTAAAAATAAATTCAAAATAGCTCTGTTATATTATTACTAGTTATCTAGTAATAATCAGCCAGGATCATTGTATCTTTGTGTGCATGCATGCACATGTATGCTGGGGATCAAACGCAGGGTCTTATGCATCACTAGGCATGTATTCTGTCATTGAGCTACATCCCCAGGCTAAGATCATGGTTTTCTATGTTATTGGATATCTACTTGATTACTACTATATTTTGACATCTAGAGATAACCATATGTATGTGTATGTGTTTAATATTCTAGATTACAGGAATGAAGAACTGTTGCCTACTTGGAAAGTGCCAGCATTCCAGACTTCAAAAAATAAATCTGAAGAGGCTTCTCCTGTTTTATATATTATGTGAAGAATTTAGATCTTATGTTGGTTTGCACAAGTTCCCTGAAGAAAAAAAAAAAATTGCTCTGTGTATATCTCTTGGAAAATAAGACAATAGCATTTCTCCTTTGCAATAGCAGTTATAACAGATGTGAAAATAAATATACTTGACTCTAATACAATTATACAAAAGAGCATGGATGCATTTCAAATGTTAGATATTGCTACTATAATCAAATGATTTCATATTGACCTTTTTATCATGATTCCTCCCTGTTAAGCACTAAAAGTTGAATCATACTTTATATCTGTAATGATATAATCAATTATGAAATTTCCCCTCAAACTCATTGCAGCAGATAACTTTTTTGAGTCATTGACTTCATTTTATATTTAAAAAATTATGAGATATCATCTGTCATTATATTCTAATTAAAATTGTTTGTGCATAATGCTTTGGAAAAAATGGGTCTTTTATAGGAAAAACTGGGATAACTGATTTCTATAGCTTTCAAAGCTAAAATATATAATATACTAAACCAACTCTAATATGGCTTCTTGTGTTTTACTGTCAGATTAAATTACAGCTTTTATGGATGATTAAATTTTAGTACATTTTCATTTGGTTTGTGTGTTTTTGTTATTGTTTATAGATTTAAGGACTTTATTTTATAATGACCACATTGTTTTAAATGCGACAGTAGCTCCTTTCTGCCTGGTATCTGCAGAATTCTTGGCTTTAAACTATACTAACTGGTGATTTCTGTAGGAACAGACCTCCTACTTCCTGTTCCAGATAATATTTATTCCTACTATACAGTATAATACATCAGACTACATAGAATAGTTTTGTATATTCTCTCTTGATCTTAAACATTGTATCTTGCTGAATAAAATATCCCACTGTGTATTATTTTTATATGTAAAGAGATAAGTTTAATACTGTATCAGGGTTTAACTTTTACTATTTCAAATCTTCCACAGCTTGTAATTTTATTAAGGAAATCCTTTTTGCCATTGTTAATTTGTTGGGTGTGGGTCCACCAATGAAGTGTTATGTAAAAGCTTTCAAACTTGCTTTATAATAGATTAAAGATTTTGAGAGAAGTAAGTGGAAGTTAAAACACATAAAAAGAATGTGTTAATTACTTTTGCTTTGACTATATATGAAGTAGTATAGTAGTAGTAATATGAAAAAGATTACTAAGTTAAAATTTTAGCTGGCTATATAGTGGTGCTTTTCTTTTTCTTCCCAATTATTTCCATTTTTAGAAAAGATGGGGCTTAAGTAGGGCATGGACCCAGGGTGATGTTGCTTATGTGTTCTCCATAAAGAAAGAAAGAGCCAACAGCTTGTTAGCCAGTGAAGTACTGGAGAAGGAAAGAAACAAGCTTAGGAAGCCTGTGCCTTGTCCCTGAATATCAAGGAGGAGATCAGTCCTAGAAAGTCTAAATCATTGCTCAGGGATCTAGATACTGTCTCATTGCAACTAGGTGTGAAACAATGTTCATGCCTTGCTGTGATTTTTTTTTCCAGGAGTGTGGTCAGCCCATTAGTTACTGAATTGACATTTAAAAGTCAGCTTTCAAATGTAAGTTCTTTCCAGCCTGAGAAAATGTTAAAAATATTGTTTTTAAAAATTGGAAATTGTATTTTTTTGAGTTTCTAATAAACTTAGTTGCCTAATAACACTTCCCTCTTCTGATCCAATTATGCATATGTCCGTGATTGAGGGGCAAAAAAATATATAATAAATTTTAAAAATCAGTGAAACATTAGGGCCAATTTGTTCAGGTCAGTGAGGTTTGTTTTGTTTTTGTTTTTTGTTTTTGAAATGTGGTTTCACTATGTTGCCCATACTGGCTTCAAACTCCTGGACTCAAGTGATTCTACCACCTCAGCCTCCCAAATAGCTGGGACCGCAGATGAGCGTGTTCCCAGCTTAGAGACATACTCTTAATTTAAGTCCTCTTAAGTTCTACTTTAAACACTTCTCAAACATTTTCATAGAAAAACATGCAAACCAGAGAACTTTCTATGTTACATAGGTTGTATAATTATTTGTTACATTAAATACAAATTATTAAATAAGACTTAAGTTTCAGTCGGCTTGACAAGTAGCATAAACTCACTGTCCTCTCCTTTAGAATAATAGAGGAGAAAGATGATTGTTGTTGGATTCTCTGTCACATCTTACACAGTCTACTTGGTTTAAAGGTGGAACTACCAAGAAAAGGTGCTTTTTTAAAGCACACTGGTGAGCAGAGCAAGACCAGCTGAAATCAAGAGACACGCAGTGTTAATCTCAAGAAAATCTGTGGTTGCCGAGCAAGCCAGAAAGGCATCCTGGGAGAAAATGAGAAGGGTGTGTTTTTGTATTGTCCCTATGTGAACTCCTTAGTCTTGGTTCCAGTGGAAAGATGTATTTTTGTAGCTGAAAAATCAAGAGACTAGGATATTACACAAGTCTCCTGTGATAAATATCCAGGAACTGAAAGAACCCATATTAGTATTTGAGGCTATTTAAAGTATAATAGCTTTGGTTATATGAGTAACATATAATTTAAAGAAGGTTTGATGCCACATTTAATAGTTTTCTTTTTCCAACTAAAAACAAACCACTTTAATGGCTTATTAGTGCTCCCAGTCTAGGTTTAGAAATTAAGTGAATACATAATCTAACTATAATCTTTCCCTCCACCAGGGGGAGCTTCAGTATCGGTAACACTGCTACAAGCCTTGCAAGTATTCAAGCCATCTCTTCTACACACACTGCATTCCTCACAGAGTCATCTAGGCTCCCTCAAGAGTTTACAATCTGGTTGGGCAGGAAAGATACACAAATCAAATTCATCCAAGATATGGATAACAATAACTTACTGAATTTGAGTCCCCCTTTCAAGAATGGAGAAATGCAGGGCTGGGGATATAGCTCAGTTGGTAGAGTGCTGCTTCCCTCGTGAGCATAAAGGCCTTGGTTCAATCCCTAGCACCACAAAAAAAAAAAAAAAAAAAACAGAATGGAGAAATGCAGGTGTTGATGTGTTGCCCGCTTCTTCCTCAACTCTGAACTCATATCTGTTTGTACCTTGATCTGCCACCACCAATGGTCATCTTTCACTCCTCACTGAAACAGTCAATTCTTTGAAGTTAATGTACTTGGAAAACTTAATATTTAGGGGAAATATTTTTATTTTATTACAGAATTTATTAAAACAGGTGACTTGGTGTGTAGTTATTCTTTACATATGAATAATAATAAAAACATTGTGCATTTTGTACCTAGCTAATTTAAGATATTTTTCGTCTTTCTCCTCACAGGGGTGTGGTTTGGGGCGGGGTGAGAGAGAGAGAAAGCGAGTGAGCAAGCATATGCCTGAGTTTTAGGGACTAAGGGACAGAAAGAATTAAGGAATACCATGGTATTTTCCTTTCTAAGCAATCCTAATAAACTGTTAGAAGCTTTTATAAATCGTATGTCTTTTGAAACCAAAGTGCAAAGAAATTGTCAGGTAATGTGGAGGAGGAAAATAATTTATGAAACAACCTTCTCTTTGGGTCTTATACTTATTTAGGTTCTAAATATGTGTTAAAATAGCTCCACTTGAATTAGCTCCAAATTTAAAAGGGTAGAGTGGTTTGGGTGCTTTTTCAAAATATGGAAAGAGCCCATCTTACAGTGAGAGAGATGATTGTGAGTCTTGAGGCTGCCTAAACCACATAGCTATTAGCATGTGTAATCTCCAGAAGTATGAATATTAAAGCTGGGCTTCGTAGCATTGTCCTGTAATTCCAGCTACTCAAGAGGCTGAGACAGGAGAATCTCAAGTTTGAGGCCAGCCTCAGCACCTTATTGAGACCGTGCCTCAAAACAAAAAATTGAAAGAGCTGGGATGTGACTTAATGGTAGAATATTTGCCCAGAATGGTGAGACCCTGGATCCATCCCCTGTACTGCAAAAGAAAAAAGTCAAAATTGAAAGTTACTCCTGAAAATGTAGTACAGATATTACATTGATCATGGGTTTTTCTTACTGCAGTTTTATCTTGGGTTAGTTGAATGTGTAGTCCATTTATTGCCTTGTCCTTCTTAAATATTCTAAGTGAGAGCAGTGGGAGGCTTTGGACTGGGTGCCTAGTTCTGTTTTCTAGGAAGGGAACATGGATTTTGCATTTTGAAATAAATAGCTTTAAAAGGGAATTGATGGGGAGCATATTCTTTGGGCTTGTTAAGAAGTGGCCTCCTGTGGTTCTGGGCCCAAGTTGTGATGTACATTTCCCACTAATTGCTTCTCTTAAGAAGCAAGAGGCTGGCTGTTCCTCTTGAGGAAAATCCTTAATAAACCTTTCCATTTTAAACAGTGCTGTGACTCTTTTGAACTATTGTTTTCAAAGAATTTTTTTTTTTAAGCTTAACCCTTTCCAAATTTTGTGCTAAATGTCATAGGGCCCACACAGCAAAACAGGGCATGACTTACGGGCCTATCAGCAAACATTTATTGTGCTTCTACTGTATACCATGTGCAGTCTATGCTTGGGCTACAATGGGCAGACCATACAGACAGAATCTTTTAAAAAATTGTAAAGTGTGTGTGTGTGTGTGTGTGTGTACACGCACACATACACTTAGTAAGAGAGCTCTTTTCCTTAATCCACCCCTGTTGGGTAGGTGCAAACTTTCCCACCAGATCCCATCAGGCCATCCCCTGGGGGTGAGAGAAAGGGCACAGGCCATACTTAATCATGTAGTCCCCTGTCATTCTAGCCATAGGCGTCACTGAGGTCTTTCTCCACTTCGGTGGATTGGGAATTTGAAGGAGCCACCAGGATTAAGGGAATGCAAAGCATGTAGTCTTCCCAGTTTGAAAAGTAGGAACTAGAATAGTGGGACCAGAGCCTAGCCCCTGCCTGTCTTCCATGGGCAGGGGATACATTTAATGGAAAAGTTTAAAGATGATATTGGATCCCTTCACTCCCACCAGGGTCCTGAAGCCTATGCCATAAGCTTTGGGGTCCTTCAGGCCCTTGGAAACACTGATGCAAAGCTAACCCCTTATTTTCTGGTACATAAATGTATTTATTTTTAAAAAATCTTTATTTTTTAGTAGTAGATGGACAATACCTTTATTTATTTATCTTTATGTGGTGTTGAGGCTCGAACCCAGTGCTTCACACATGCTAGGCAAGAGCTCTACCACTGAGCCACAGTCCCAGCCCCCATAAATGATTGATCTGAACAGAAACTTAGAACCTCAGCCCAGGGATCCAACACCAACACCAGACACCAGTCTGGCCCCGAGCTCTCGATAATGAGCAAGCTCACTGGCCAGTGGTGGGTAAGGAAGTTGAGTGGTTCATTGAGGTGGTCTGGGATGACACTAGCCTTGACTGCTCTGCTCAGGGAGCTGAGTTGATGCAGGGGATTCAGTTGCTTACCTACCCACTTGGAATAAACTGTTACTTTAAAAAAAAAAAATCTGCCTAATGTCCTTCCCTTTCCCATCATTTCTACACAAATGGCTGTACACATGCTGCCTTGCTGGCAGCTCAGCTCCTGGTTGGGAGACAATGTCTGGAGTGTGGCCAGAAGTGGGACTGGAGGTGTGGAAGGCACCAACACCCAACTCTCAACTTCCTTCCCCATTGCCCTGCCTGTCCCTCAACAGTCACAATGAGGGGAGGAGAATCTAGTAGACTCAATGTCCCTGGTAGGGTGGGGCCCTAGCCCAGCAAGTCAGAAAAGGTCTCAGGGCAGGGTAAGTCTGGGACCAGATACTGGCAGAAGAAATGAGAAAGATCAGGTCAGGAAGGCCAGTGGAAAGGGATCATCCCAAGAGAGGGGAAACATTTGAAGACAGGTAACCTCTGGGATGGCAGTTGGATCCATTTGGGACTGAGCAGGCATAGCTCTGAAGGACCCCAGCTCAGGGCAGCCCAGTGACAGCATAGCAATGGGAACAGATAGGGAGCTAAGTGGGAGGTGAGGACTGAGGCTCCCCAGATAGCCTGCGTTAAAATAGAATTGGCCTGAGAAACCAGATGAGCAGGCCAGGGGAACAGGGAAGTGCACAACAGCTTGGAGAGGGAGGCTGGGGACCAAAGTTCCCGGAGGTCACCATGTCCCAGCCTGCCCTCTCCTGGGGAATGGGCTGTGGAGTAGAATGAAAAGAGGCCTTGGGAGGCAGCTGCGGAGGCCTTGCCTGCTGGCCTTCCTGAAGCAGAAGCCAGAGCTGGGCCCGGCCTGCGTCTTGCTCTGGGAGTCGAGATCACCTTGGGAGCCCTGTGCGCAGTGCTAAAGATGCAGAAATGAGGAACGAGCAGTTGCTCCCAGCCCAGCGAGGAGAAGCAGCAAACAGAAGTGACTCACAAAGTAAATACTATGGTTTGGTCAGAGGCACAGTTTAGGCCTGTGAGGAGGGTTTCACCAATGGCCTTCAAACTATGTGGTGAAAGACAAATAAAAGCCTGAGATTGTGGGGCAATTGGATTCCTCAGGAGACAGCATGCAAAGACATAGTGACATGAGAAAATCCAAACTTGGAGCACTCAAAGCAACCTTTCTTGGCATGGGCTATGAGGAGTGTCCGGAAGCAAGGCTGAGTAGGTAGGCTGGGGGCTCACTGGGCAGGGCTGGCCTCTAACACCGGGGCAGAGTGGAAGAGAGGATGGAGTCAGATCCTGCAATCTGCATCCTTTTGGACCCTGAGCAGCACTTCCTGGCAGCTGCAGGCCATAGCCTCCTGTCGGGGAGGTGAGGAAGGGGCCCATAGGTCAGAGGGAGAGCAAGGCAGAGGATGAGGACAGCTTCCCTGCAAACACCCACTAGGCAGCCTTGGATTGGGGTGGACTCAGAACAGGAAGCAGCAGGTTGGGAACTAAAGAGCAGAGGTGGCAGCCCGTGGAAGATGGTATTTGGCATTGGTTTCCACATCCCTGGACAGGGGCCATGGTTTCGAGGGACATTGCCAGAAGGGTGTAGTGAGGATAGATGGCTTCTGTGCAGTGGCAGCCAGGGATTGGACCCAGAACCTCATCCAGTTAGTGATCCTGTCACCTATACTCAGGCCTGAGCGAGATGCAGGGAAAGGAAAGCATAAAGTGATTGTCATTGTAATAATCCGTCATCGGGTTATTATTGCCCTCACTCTGTTCAGAGGCATGGTCCTCAGTGGCCCCAGGAACACAGGAGTGCTCTGAGCAGCATTGGGAGAGTTCAGGGAAGAAAGTGGAACTCCAGTAGGGGACACGGATTTAAGTTTATTGTGGGGACATAGGGAAGGCTGACTGCACTGTGAGGCTTGCCACACCCACGTGTTCCTGGAGTTGTGGGTGTGTATCGGGGGCTTGGAGGTGGTGAATGGAGGAACCTGTCAGGACTGATGGGAGGGAGAGTCTCTGGGGAATGGCAGGAAGTAAGTCCTGTCAAAATCAGGGAATCTGGGAGAGAGGTTTCCTCCCACTCTAAGGGTTGGACAGAGGGGGAGAGTAAGGCAAGAAACACCCTATCAGTAGTCCTAAGGGGATGACTGCGGTTTGAGGTCGTGGCCTAGGCCTTTCCAGCACATCAGAGCCGCAAGTCTCTCCTGAGGGGCAGGCTTCACAGAGGAGGGAAGAGGACTTAGGAGCACAGCCACAGCACCTACCTGGGGAGCAGAGAGCAGACAGGGGGCTGGATTCTCCTCGAAACCATTAGAACTTGACTCATTGTGCTCTCCCCCTGCCAATTGAGGTCCCAGGTTGACAATGAGGGACAGCAGGGTACAGGGGTGGTTCAGTGTCCATAGGTAAGTCAAGCCTCAGGCAGTCGTGTCCTCAAACACCTTCTCCCCGACTTGGCCCAGACAGCTGCTGCACCCCAATGCCCCATACATCATTCCTCCACAGTACAGTACCAATGTGCCACTAGCGAGTCATAGCCCGCCTGGGTAATATTTCTACAATGTACAAAAACATGTCCACACCTGGGCCTTCTCCAGTCCTTGCCACAATCCTGTGAGGCAATGAGAGTCAGTAGACATTTTTTAACAAAGAGACCAAGGCTCAGAGAAAACACTTTATTTTGATTTCGCCTTGGGTCACATGCTCAGTGCTGTCCTAGGGAATGGGCAGTGCAGTATTGGTGGAGTTTCTGTGTTCCAGGCAGTGTGACCCCCAGGTGCATTGTGTCCTCTAAACCCCACCGCAGTCCTGCCTTACCCCTGTTCCACGGATAAGGGAAACAAGGCTCAGAGAAGTCAAGCAACGTGTTCAAGTGCACAGTGACAGAAACCGATCTCTCTGACTCCAAATCCAGTGCTCATACCATGGTGCTGGTACAGGTGCCTTAAATGCCTGGGTGGGGAGGTCACCTAAGGCAGATTGACAGCTGCTTTGGAGAAGCTGGAGACAGACTATGGTCTTGCTTTTTCCTTGGGCCCTGCAGGAAATGCTGGTGTGGCTTGGAAAAGACAAGGAGCCCCTTCCCCAAGCCTCTGGGGAGTAGCTGGGTGTGGTGAGGATAGATGGCTCACTACCTACGGGGGGCATAAGTGAACCAGGCTTCCCTTAGTTTGGGTTCAGAGATCACCCTGAGGGGAGAGGTTCAGAGGAAGTGCCTCAGGGAGAGAGCGGTCCCATCTGAAAGATTAAAAAGGAACAGGTCCCACCAGTCCCAGCAAGGACCTTTTTGTTCCACTAAGGTTAGAAAACATGTACAGGTTCTGGCCACGGGGCCACATGAAGCAGGTGGAGCCCTGAGCAGATGCCTGGGCCAGTGGGCCCCTGTACCTGCCAGGGAAGTGGGCCAGGTGTGGGGTGGGGCTGTATGCCAGGGAGGGTATTAAATGAGCTTCCAGTTCATTTGCATGTCCTAATTAACCACAAAATGAGCCCCAGAGGCAGAATCAAGCTGTCAGTTTCTCTCTGCTGGCTTTCACCATCTCCTCTCCATCCACCCCGCCCCGGGTCCCCATGATCTCCAGCATCGCTTAGGCCCTAGGATTAGTCCCATTCATTTCTTCACTTGGCCTCAGCAAAACAGTTCTCATCATTGTCGCAGCAGGAGCCCAGAAGGTGACAGAAAAGTAAAAATTACAGGTGGGTTAATGAATCACCATAATCTTTGATTAGCAAAGCATGAAAGTGGGTGGGGCATGACATCAAGACCCAGGCAGAATTCCTCCACCGCACAGTTGGCATGCCATTCATTATATGTGGGGAGGACACGTTTTGTTCTTGATTTACCTCTGGAACAGTTTGGGGGTTAAGGTAAAAGGCACAAGATTGCAAGTAAATGGGAACTGTTAGAATCCCAGCTCTGCTTTTCTGCTGTGCGATCTTGATGAGTTGTTTAACTTCTCTGAGCCTATCCGTGTAAAATAAGAGTAACAGCACTCCCTTCCAGCATGTAGTGAAAAGGAAATAGCACAAAGGCAAAGGTGCCTGGCACCTGTGAATTATGTTGGCAGCAGATGTCACTTCCTAGTTGCTTTGTTCTGGCCCAAGTTAAAATGAGTCTTCAGTCCTTTGAATCTGTTCTGGCTCATTGATGGTGGAGTTGGCCTCTTCCTTTTCCACTGGATCCCCTGGAGGTCAGCACTGGGCCCTTTGCATCATGCTGTTCTGGGTTCCTAGCTGGCACTGGGTGGAATTCATCAAGTTTTGCTCAGTTGATCTCAACTACTATGACTAGCCCATGAAAATAGAAGAGTCACAGGTGAATAGCCAAGAGGTGGCTTGGTTTCCTATGGAATCAGACCAGACTCAGAGCTGGTGTCATCCTCTCATCACCCAGCTAGTGCTGGGTGGCCCTCCTCTCAGGAATCAGCAAATCAGTGCACATTGTCCCCACACATACATCAACCATCACTACCAAAGGCAGCCACAGCCAACCTCCCTTCACAGAGTAACATCAGAGTTTATTGGGGAGACAACAGGATGCGTGGGCTCTGCCCCCCAGAAAGAGGGAACTCTGTTAGCAAACTGCAGACGAAGGTGTAGAGTGGAAAGAACAGGGGTTTGGGAGCCAAATAACCCTCTGGTTCAATTTCTGGTTCTTTTCCTTTGCTAGCAGCATGATCGGGGCAGTTTGCATGATCTCACTACGAGCCTCCATTGCTGTACCTGGAAGATCATTCTTTCTAGGGTGACTCAAAGCTTGAAAGAGATGTGCACACTGCCTGGTAAACAGCGCGGGCTCAAAACAAGTGCCTCTCTGTCCTCGTATAGCTCACCCCACCAAAACTAACCATCTACCATTTGAGTGGCACTTGAGGGTGACCTTAATCACGACTTCAGAGCCCCCTGCCTCTCCCTCCATCTCCGCCCCCTGGGGCTTCAGGCTGCTGGCAGTAGAGCCTTTCTTGTTATTTTTCTTCTCCAATTTGCTGTTAATGCTCTGAGGGCGGGAATGCGTCTTGCCTCTAATTGCAGCTGTCACACCCCATCAGGCTGAGCTGTGGGTCCTAGGGGAGAGGGAGAGGGGAAGGAGGGCTCTCCCTCCTGGGCTTGCTCGGCCCAGACAGGGACCCACGTTGTCCTCTCGCGGCCAGCGGGCGTTCCTCCCCGGGTGGGAGGGCCAAGGCGCCGGCTCACCACGGGCCACTTACCCCAGCAGCTTTCAGAAAGCCCTGCACCGTGGTCTGGAACCCTCACTCTCCGGTTAACTTCACTCTAGGGTGTGAGCAGGGAGACCCAGGCCCCTGGTGGGCTGGAAGTTAAGGGGCCTCAGGTGAGACTAAGAATTTTTTAAATGAGGGGGAATTTCTCCAGGGCTCGCCCTCCCTTCTCTGGTGAATTTACCTGTTCTGCCCCAAGAGTCAAGCGCAGGAGGCTGGCTGTTGGTGTGGGCGACAGACAGCTGTTAGGGGCCAGTGTGTGAATCCAGATCACAGCGGCCTGGCTGCTCACCTCCCAGTGGTGTGTTCTGGGACGATAGGTAGCCCTGGGCCCCCCCCCCCCCCCCCCCCCCGTGTAGGCTGCCTTCTCAACTGGAAAATGCCTGCCTGCCTGTGAGCACCAGGGACTAGAGAGCTTGATGTCAAAGGGCGTCCACAGTGGCATGTCCCCTCATTGCTTCCCTGCGCTGATGGGAAGGCACACCTCATCCACTACCCTCCTTCAGCCCATATACCAGGATCCAGGTATGGGCTGAAATCCATGGAACAGGAATGCTACCTGGGATTTGCCTTCCTCTTCTCTGACCCCCAATCTCTGCTTCCAGCAATGCCAAGCCGCAGAAGCAGACAGATGTAAAGTTGGGGGCACCAAAGACAGGTCTTTATTGGGGGTCTCTGTGACACCTGCGGCCCCAGTGAGCTTTTCCACGCATAATGTTCCACTGAGGTCTTTGAGAGCAGTGGAGGAATGTCAGAGGGATTTTCTGGTCTCCTCCCCTGCTCCTCCCCAACTGTCATCTCCAACCCCTGAACTGACCCCCCCACACACACACCCCCACATTCTCTCCAGGAACTCACCTCCTCCACCAGCCAGCCCTGTGACAGCCTCTCCCAGCTGCATTCTGGTCAGCTCTGCCTGAGAACTCTGGCTTCTCCCTCCTTTCTGGGGGAAATGAACTTGGATTTGGGCTTCTGAAGGCCTTACCACCCTCCCGCCCTCCTCCCTAGGGACCCAACCTTTTAGGTTCAGCCAATTTTTGGTCTCTGGTGTTCAGACCCAAACAGCTGTGTTAATATCAAAACCCGTGGGAGAGGGATCCATGGCCTTGGGGCTACTCGTCGGGGGAGTCTCCCCTTGTCTGGACTCCCCTGTACTCGGGAAGAAGAAACGTCCAGAGCCCTTGGAATGGCTCCGCTTCTTAACCTTCTGAGAACGTCCTGCTCTCGACTCGGAGACCATGGGTGTCACCCAGCCTGGCTTCTCCTTCAGCAGCCGGTCACGGTCCGGCCTCACACTTCGCAAAAACTTCCTAAAGATGTTTGCTGTTAGGGCAAATTTGTGGCCCAGCTCCCGAGGCCGGCCTTTGTCTCCTTTGTGCTCTTCTTCCCTCTCCGGCTCATCCTTCTCCCCGACCTTCTCCAGTTCTGGCAGGTCGAGCCAGTTGCCCACCAGGTCTGCAAACACATTGTCCCCTAACACCAGAGGCTGCCGATTTCTGCCCCGAGACATCAATGTGGAGGTCCAGTCATCTGGTTCCACTCGCTCTGGCCCCTGCTGGGCACAGCTTTGGTGCTTCGGCAGCTGTGTCCTGGGCAAGGGGGCGAGATCCCTAGCGCAGATACTCCTATGGTATGGAAATTTGGTGCTGCTGCCGGGAGAAGGTTGGCTGGATGGGGAGCAGGATCCAGGTCTGGCAGGACCTCTGCCACCCTCCCAGTGAAGGTGCTTGGACTGGGTCGGGGGGCTTTCTGGGAAGCCTGGGACAGGATCCCCTCCAGAGATCTCCAATTGTTCCAATGCTGTCTGCACCTGTAGGAGTTTCAGTTCTTGCAGAGCACCCATCATGCAGTTCATCTGATCCTGTAAGCCATCACCCACCTCCTTCATGGACATCTGCAGGGGAGAGGGAAAGCACGGGGCCAGTGAGCATGGGAGAAGCAGGGAGGACTGCCCGGCACGGCCCTGAACCAGCCACCCGCCAAACACACTCTCCAGGATCATCCCAGCCTGCCACTGACCCCACCTCTACAGCCTAGAACAGTGCCAAGCCGTGCTGAAAGAGGAGGACTTTTTTTTTTTTAATATTTTATTTTTTAGTTCTCGGCGGACACAACATCTTTGTTTGTATGTGGTGCTGAGGATCGAACCCGGGCCGCACGCATGCCAGGCGAGCGCGCTACCGCTTGAGCCACATCCCCAGCCTGAGGAGGACTTTTAACAGTGCTAAGGCTAGATAAGGGAACTGAGATACGTGGCAATGAAATAACTAAGGATGCAGTTGTCCTAAAAGCTATACAGACACTCCTCCGCTTATGATGGGGTTATGACCAGATGACCCATTGTAACTTGAAAATGTAAGAAAAGAATGCATTAAGACACCTAACCTACCAAACATCACAGCTTAGCCTTGCCTACCTTAAACATATTTAGAACACTTACATCGGCCCACAGTTGGGAAAAACCATCTAACACAAAGCCTATTTTATAATAAAGTATTGAATATCATGTAATGTGCCAAACACTAAGTGACAAAGAAAAAGATTTTAAGGGCACCCTTTCACACTATGGTTAAGTTCAAAAATTGTTAAACCAAGGGCCATCTGTATGTGTGTGCTTATGCATATGAATAGATATGTGTGTGCCCCAACCTTATATCACACACACACACATATATATATATATATAAATTTATTTATTTAATCTCTCCAACTATCCTGTGAGGTAGTGACCATTATTGTTCCCCTCTGACAGGTGAGGAAACCAAGGCACATAAGTAACTTGCCCAAGATTAGATAGTGAGAGGTAGAGCTAAGATCACTTTAAGGGTGCACAAAGTTGTGGGAGCCTTCCTTGTCCTCTTTTGTGCCTGTGTCCTCTTCTTCCTGGGTGCTGATGGTCACAATATCAATTTGTGAGCATTTACTGTGTAATTGAAATGGCATCATCTCATTTAATCTTACTTACATGAACCCTGTGAGGTTGCTCTTATTGTTCTTGCTTTAGTGAATGAATAAACTGTAGTGCACACAGCTCACAGAGCTGGGACGCAAACCCAGAACTGTCTCACTCCAAATGCTGTAGTCTTGACTACTAAACCCCTACAGATGGATGGGCAGTGGAGCTGGGCTTTAAGGCTGCTCTGTCCTCTATAGGGCTATAGAGAGGAATTGATAAGGGACATTAAGATAAAGGGTAGACCCAGGTTTCTTGAATTGCTCTTCACATCCAACTGGTCAGGAGAGAGGTTAAGAGGCCAGGAGATTCCTGTTTGCTGGGAACCCTGGCCCAGCTCTCCCTCCCAAACACCTGTCCTATTTCAGCTGCCCTCAGACTTGGCTCAAGTGCACTTCCTGCCTTCTCAGCCCAATAGGCTCTGCTGCCCTGGCCAAGCCAGAATGGGGATCCTGAGTTAGTTCTTCCAGCTCTTTTGTGGATTCTTAGGCTGGAGTCCCAGGTACCATCTGGACAGGCTGAGAGATTGCCTTGGGTAAGGGCTGCATTTGAAGATTGCTGGGGAGAGGCTCCAGCTGATAACATTCACAAGATTCCCAGCCCCTGGGCCCAAGCTGCCTGGGTCCTGCCAGCTCCCTCCCCAGATCCCGATCAAGTTACAAACATCAGGCCTCTAGTAAGTTGACCATCTGTTTCTGAAGCCCCCCAGAGACCCAGGGATCATCTTACCTTCCAGTCTTGTCTTAATGCTCAGAGCTAAGCCCAGGGGGTGGGGGTGGGGGTGGGGGTGGAAGGTCAGGCAGAGAGGCTCTGCAGGGCTGGGCTGGGCTGGCAGCTGACCTGAGGCTTCTGGGTAGAAGCTGTTCCTGCCAACCTGGCCTTGCTGGGGAGGGAGGATCCAGCACTAAGGGAGAGTGGAGGACTGGCTTCTTCAGAGGTCAAGGAGAGTTTCGCTGGGGTGTGGGAATTGCCCACACTTTGTACACCTTCCTAAAACAGGGCTAGAAACGGTGGTTTGAGGACCCAGGGCCCCCAGGGATTTGCTTGGGTGAGGACATGCCATTTAGATGGCAGCAGCCAGAGACACAGAGCCCATGGTGTGTGCTTGCTATTAGTGGACCTTGCCCTGACCTCTTTGCTTCTACCTTCCTTTCAGAGGCACTGAGCTGCATCTGGGAAGAACCAGAGTACAGCAGGAAGAGACGCTAAGCCCCAAACTAAGCATGGTTCTTTCCTGGCAACTGCTTCTCCCTCTGACTTTCCTACCCCTCCCCACTCTCTAATCCATGTTCCTGTCACCCCTGCCTGGAACCTCAGTCATTTTTAGCTTCTCCTTTCAACCACCCTACTCCTGTCCAACTTAATCATGCACTATTTGAAGTCCTCCTCCCCCAGATGGTTCAAAGCTTCCCTTCTATGCCCTGGAAATCTGCAGAAGCCTTGGAGAAGGCCTCCCAGCCACCAGAGGACCAGGGCCTGGCCAGGTCTTCCTGACCTCCCATCACTGACTTGGTGGCTTATCATGGCCCAAAGACTCAAATCCAATTTGGTCCTGCTGTCAAGACCCACAGCAGGATTTTCAAACTCAGGCAAATCCCTGCCCCTTAAGAATACGCAGCAGGCTCCTGTGAGTGCCTCTTTGTGACCTTAAGAAGCTCTTACCTCAAGACCTGCTACTGAAGCACTGATCCTATGTCCTCCATAAGTTTAAAGGCTCAGTTGCTCATGAAATAGTTATTGAGCATCTATTGCTTGAGGGAAGACTAAGACCTACACATCGTTATGTCACCCTGGAACCTAGCTGGCTCCTTGCACTTGCTGCATACTCACAAACCGTATGTTGAGTACCACTGGCTTCCCCAGATCACCCTCCAAACTGCTTGCATCCTTCAGACAGTCAACTGCCGCTCGAGGAGAGAGAGCCGTTGCCCAAGGTTTCATTTCACCAAGCGGCAAGGAGTCTGAGCTGGCAGGCTTCCTTCCAGAAGGCAAAACACAGTCCAGGTCAGAGGCAGTGGGAGGAATGAAATGACCCCATTCAGTCTCTTCCAGGGTGGAAAAATCCATAAGAAATAATGCTGACATTTTGTGCAGTTTTCCAGTGAAAACGAATGTGTGGGTATGTGGGTATGCATGAATTCAGGGCTGCCCATAAAACAGAGGCCCCATTTAAGTAAACAAGGGCTGAAATTGTGCCTGTATGGAAAATAATATTCTCTATTAGTTAAGATCTTGAGTTCTGGAGACCAAAGTAACAGGGTTCAAATCCTAGCTCTGACACATAGTAGCTGTGTCGTTTGGGCAGATTATTAAAATTCTGTTTTCAGTTTCTCCATCTTTAAAATGGGAAGGCTGGGGTTGTGGCTCAGAGGTAGAGCGCCTGCCTACCATGCATGAGGCACTGGGTTCGATCCTCAGCACCGCATGAAAATAAAAAATAAAGATATTATTATAACGAAAAATAAATATTTTTTTTAAATGGGAAGAAATTCCTGCCTTGTACAGCTATTATGCAAATTAAATGAAGTCATGTGTATCTCTGCATGACACACATAAAGCATCAGATGAACAATGGCTGTTAAGACTTCCTGTACTTGCAGAACACTTCTTCCTCAGTGAAATTCAACACAAGGTAATGGGAGGATTCCATCCATCATATCTGGTCTCATTAAGTGGAAACAAATCTCTTGTCCTGTCCCTTCCCCTCCCAGCCCTGCCCCACGCCGGGGGAAAGGAAGGGAAGGAAAGGGAAGCCTCATTATCCTCCTGTCCACTCTTGTGCTGACCTCAGTGAGCCCGGCCACAGGCAGGGTGCAGCACTGACAGTCAAGAAGGCAGCTGTGAGAGGGATGAGAACAGAAGGAGGAAGTGAGCTGTGGGAAACAGGGAGGCCAGGGCAGTGGGAGTAGGAGCATCTGCTGGGTCTTGACCACGAGGGGAGCCAGCAGGATAGCCTTTCCCACCAACCCCAAGGGGATGATGTCACCCACAGAGGAAGAGCCAGAGGTCAAGCTGCTCTCTTCACCCAGAGCGTGGGACCTTCTTGGGTCCCAGGGCTTCTCTTGCCTCAGGATGGAAGAGGGAGAAAAGGCAGCATGTGGTGTGGGGAACGAAGGAGTGGAGCCAGCTCCGTCCGGGGACCCAGGAATGAATAGCTCTAAATCCCAACCTCTAGGCTGGAGGCTGCTGAGTTCCTCTCTGGCCTCCTAGTCTCAGTGCCTTCTATTGTTCCTCAGGACAGGGACCAGATCATACCAACGTGCTCTCAGGATCAGCTGGAGAAGTCTGATTGGTCCTGATTAGTTTGAATGGAAAGTGATCTAACAGCCACTTCTCTTAGTCTCATCCCTAGTCTCACACACACACACACCCACACATGCAGAGAGAGAGAAAGAGAGAGAGAGACAGAGAGAGCACTATCCACCATCAGATGCAAAGCCCTAAATAAACAGATCCCAGTGAAAATCATGGGAATCCCTTCTGAAAAATGCCCTAAAAGGTGGTCTCACCCCCACCCTTGCCTCTGCATCAATCCTCACCATTTCCCACCCCAAAATCTTCTGGGACTCAGTTTCGTCCTAAACATTTTCTGCCCATCAAACTTTAGTTTCTCTGGGAGTGGTTTACACCAGCCCCTGGCAGACTCTGTGTTAGAACTGCATGGCTGCTGCCCCATCCTGGTTTGGTGAGAGCCCCCACTGCAGTCTGGTGATCTGTCCCTAGCTGACCACCTTCTTTGGGCAAATTCACCAAGCTTTTGTGTTTCAGTCCTGAATCTGTGAATGATAACCCCTCTCATGTGTATGGCACAGGCCCTTTTTCTCTATATTGCCTGAGCTCCTTTGGCCGGGAGGCTGGCTAGGCAGGTGGAGGTCGCCTCCCCTCTGGATGGATTAGGAAACTAGGGAGTCTCTCAGATCATCTCCCTCAGTGTTGCCCCAATATTCTTTGCCAGGCCCTCTTCATTATTTTCACCATATCTCTACATGATCCAGACTCCTATTTAATAATTTATTTAAGTCTACTTATGCAAATAAATGTATTTATAATGGAAGTTTTATGAAATGTGTGACTCGCCATCAACAGATCCTACCACAAATATATATGCCGTCTTGATCACCACCAGGGAAAACACTGTTCTAAACTTGAAGTCCTGAGGACTGAGACCCCAAGTCCAAACCCTTCCTCTGGGCCAATGAACTTTCATGCCATCATAATCCCTGTCCAGTGGGCCTCACGGAATACGTGTGAGAAGAACCCAGGCTAGTCAGCAGGAAGTGCAAAGGACAGTTGCCTCCAGAGGAGGAAGAAGAGCATGAAACCATCCCCCAAGGTACTCCAAAACCCAGTTTGTTGAGGGCCACATCTGAGTCCGGATGATGGCATTTTGCCAGAAGGGAGTGGTTGAGAGGTGACACCAGCAAGCCATTGAGATGATGATGGTTATGTTAAGCTGTGTATTCAATTGTATATTTGACCTTTACTGTCCGGCAATAGGGCGGCTCTTGCTGCCTCGGGTGCCCACTACTTTGGAGTTCCCTGGAGTTCTTGCTGGGTTCTGAGGGAGTGCTCGCGCAAGCCGGGTGGAAGGGGTGAGAGGTAGAAAGGGTGAGCGTGTGTGGAGTGCTGGTGGAGTTCGGCAATAAAGAGTTGCTGTTTTGAACCTACAAGTGCTTCTTGGCAGCTCGGTTATTTGTGCCCAGCCAGACTGCGGCACCAGTTCACTTCCTTCCCACTGAAGGCTCTTCCTTGGGTCACCCAAAGAGAAAAGAGGAACTGCCAGCCTGGGGCTGAAGGGGAAGATGCCATTTTAGGAAGTCAAATCCCACCATCCTGAGCCCAGAGCTGGAGTCTAGGGTCAGCTGTCCGTAGACAGCACCCTCCCTCTTGGCACTCTCTGGGCACTTTGTGGTGTGGGAGGAGTGGGGATGGAAGAAGAGATGCCAGCATCCTCGGCTCTCTTCCCAAGCCCTGCCCTGGGCCTCTGACTGATCCTGCAGCTGTGCCCTCCATCCATCCATCTCACGCCCTCTCCCAGCTCAGCCGGAATCCTTTGACACAGGCTCGGCTTTGCCCATGAACCTGGCAGTATGCCCTGCCTCACTTCCCCACCCCCATTACTCACAAGATCCCCACACAGATCCTTTCAGCCGCTGGGGAAGCTAGGAGGAGGCTCAGGGCCGGAAATGGGAAAAGCCCCATTTTTGCCAAGTGGCCCATTCTCCAGCTCAGTGAATAGGGACCTTCTTGGCTCTTGGCTGGGACTCTCAACAGGAAGGTAACATGGAAACTGTGCCAAGAGCTGAAGGAGGGAGAAGAGTAAAGAAAGGAGGAAGTGAGGGATGTGAAATGATGAGCCCTCTTTCCCAACTGAACCATCTCCTGGGAGTCACATGCTCAGGCAAGAGGCAGACAGATGGAGAGAAGGGCCCAAGTTGCCTCCTCCAGGGCTTGCCTCTCAGTCTCAGCAAGCCTTCTCCCTCTGACCAGCGTTAGCTCCTCTCCCCTGCAGCCTGTCAGATTTCCTCCTTCCTATTTCAGGCCTTCATACCCAGGGCTTTTGTTTTGTTTTGTTTTGAAGTAACCACTGAGACATATCCCTAGTCATTTTTTATATTATATTTAAAGACAGGGCCTTGCTAACTTCCTGAGGTTGGCTTTGAACTCGCACTCCTCCTGCCTCAGCCTCCCAAGTCACTGGGATTACAGGTGCCTGCCACCGCGCCCACTTGCCTGGACTCTTATATTCACCCTCATTCACCCTCCTGCCTCATTTTCTGCCCTCCCCACCTTCCACTCCATACCACCTCTAAGTCCTAGGACATATCTCTGGCCATGTCAACCTCCAGTGCACATAGAAAAGGTCAGACTCCATAGCATAATGGTCAAGTTTCTTTCAATCCTGTTGCCTACTCCTTCTTTGCACACGCCTTTTGTTCCAGCCAAGCTGGCACATCCACGCTACTTCTGCCTCTGCGCCTTCTGTCTGTCTCACCGTCTGCCTGGAATGTTGTATTTCTCCTGTGCCCATCTCTATCCATCCCTCCAAGTGTGGCTCACATGCTGCCTCTCCCATGACAGGAAACTCTCCCTGATCTCTCAGTTGGAGGTCACCTCTCCCTTCTTGGAGCACGGTGCCCCTTAAATGGCATGGACCCTCATGTACCTGCACTAGATATGTGCATATATGTGTTGTGGGCTAGGAATGAAAGCTCTGCAGTCAGCCCGACCAGGTATGAATCCAACTGCAACATTTATCAGCTCTGGACAAGTCACTTAGCCTCCTGATGTCTATTTTCTCATTTTAAAAATAGGAATAATGAATATACAGCTTCTTAGTGTTGCTTTAGCAATTAAATAACAACACATGATATGCCTGGTATATCCAGGTTAACATCAACATATGGTATTATCTTTTCTATTAAATTGTAGGTTGTCTGAAGACAGGATCTGTTTACATTTGTAATCATAACATTAGTGCCTGGTTAGTGCCTGAAATGTATACAAGCTCAATAAAAATGTTCTGTGAATGTCTCTTACTCAAACCAATCTGATCAACCCAACACCAAGAGTTTACCAAGTGCCTGCAACACATAGGGTTCTGTGCTATGTGCTGAGGGCATACAATTGGGGAAGTACTTTACTTATACTGCTATTTAATCTTCATAGTAGCTGTACAAGGTAGTTATTTTTTAATCTTTTTTTAAAGTTGTCAATGGACCTTTATTTTATTTGTTTGCTTGCTTATCTATCTATCTATCTATCTATCTATCTATCTATCTACTTATATACAGGATAAAAACCAGGGCCTCACACATGCCAGGCAAGTACTCTACCACTCAGCCAAAACCCCAGCCCAAGGTAGGTATTTTTAAAAGCCCATTTTAAAGATAAGAAGACTAAAGTTCAGAGAGGTTAAGTAATATTCCATGGTCATATAGAGTCAGGATTTGAGTTCAAGTTGGCCTGACTCCAAATCCTATGCTCCATGTTCTTCCAACTAACCCCAGTCTAACTGGTCCAAAAGTCCTCTTATCCCTATCTTTAAAGATCAAGCACACTGCAAAATGAGATCCTTTTCCAACAATTTAGGGAAATTTGCCCTTTTGTTCCAAGAGCTGAAAGCTGCTCCTACTGTAACTCCTCCCTTCCCTTCTTTTCTCCTCATATTGCCTTTAGGTCCTGGTCCTTAGCCTTACACCAGAGACTTCTGAACTTGTAGCCACTAGAGACTAAAGAATTGCCTTCTGGGGAAAGGAGGGTGCCCTAGGAGGACTTTCCCACCTGAAAGAAGTCCCTCTGCTGCTTCCCCATGTCTCAACCAGGATGGACATTCCAGAAGATGGCCTCCTCCAACCTCCCCCTCCTCTAGAGAGCCTTTTGCAGCCTGGCCTGATCATTCAGCCTTTATGCATTCTGTTTGTTGCACATTGATCTGAACTCACAGGAATGCCCTGTGAGCAGCTTACATTTGCTTCCTCTGTGTGTCTGCATCTCCCCCATTTGTTGGAAGTCCACTGGGAGCTATGTGTAAGGAACAGCTGGTCCCAAGGCCTTGTGCTCAGGCAGGGCCCCTCTTTGGCAGCTGGAAGGGGGAAGAGATGGGCTCCCTGCTGGGTCTTTGCAGCCCCAATTCCCTCATCTTAATGAAGAAGTGTGTCAGCTGCTACTACTTCTCCAGGCACATTTCATCCCTGAAACTTGACCCCCCCCCTCTTCCAGGCAGGGAGGAAGGGCCAGTTCTCTAGCCATCAACTTAATTGAGCCAGGATCACTGAATTCTCAGCCCCCCACCCCCAGTGCTCACTTGTTACAATGCAAATTTTCTGCTTCAGGGAATTGGAAATTTGTGCTACTGAAAATCTAGATTGTATTATCTAGATTTTCTGGGGCAAAGATAGGGCCAAGATGTAGGAGGGGAGCACAGAATCTACTAGAAAAAGATAATTTCATGCCCGGTTAATGTTTCTTTTTGCAGCAGGTTTATCCCACAGTGTCTCTAGGACTTATGATCTTGGAGTGAAATAATTAGTGAAATAAACGAATGTGGAAGTTGAACAGTTTTACTGCAAGAGTCACAAACCAACTGGGGAGATCCAGGCAATACACAGTCCTCCTGGGTGGCAAGGGAGAGCCTCCCTTGGATGACCCATCTGCAGAGTAAAAGTTTCTAGCATGTGATGTAAGTCAACTTATGCATTTCCCACCCCATTGCAGCCAATAAGTCCCTAACCTAGCCACAGTCAAGCTGCATGGAATTCAGTCCCTCCAGTCCTTAGAAGAAGGCAGCCAAAGGGCTGACCTTGGACTAACTCAGCTCCCGGTTTTTCCCATTGGTGATACTGAGGCACTAAGATTTGACCCTTGCTACTTAAACTGAGATGTCAGGGAGTGAGACTCAAGTATCTGTGCCTTGTCACTCTGCTCTGTCTCCTTTACAAGCAGGCTGGCATCAGGGAGGGGTGGAGCACCACGGGGGGGTGGGGTACAGAGCTCTCCCATCTGAGTGTCATTCTGGGCCCCAGGCCAGGAATTTGGCTTCCTTTCCAAGAGAGTCAAAGGCTGGAGCTGCTCAGACAAAGGGCCAAATAAAAGCTGATGGGGAGCTGGGTGACTTCAGCCTCTCCCCTTCCTTCTCCCAGGCACTGGGGGCTCAAGGCCTTGGCAGGAGAGGGTGCAAATCAAGATCTGGAGTTCAGCTCAGTTCAGAGTCATTTTTTTTTTTTTTTAATTCTCCTGGCATCCACAGACTGTCTTCCTCCCCTCACCACCTCCCACCTAGGGTGCTGGAAAATATGCAAATCAGTAGGATTTTAAAATTCAAGCCCATGCCAGGAACACCCACAAACCCTCCATTAAGGCAGATCCTGGTGTGGGTGGTATAGTCTCTGATTCCAAGCACAAAGAGGATTCTATTAGATTCTTTTCTTGGCATGGGCCTTGGACCTCAGACATTATCTTTGATGATCTTGACCTTCCTTTCTGGTTCTAGACATATGAACAGGGAATATGAGAATTGTGTATGTGTGGGCTGGGACCACCCTCCTAAACTGGTAGTAATGTGCGTTAAAACTAGTGAGGGAACTAGTATAGGTTCACAAGATCAGAATGAATACTCTGCTCTGGGCTAGTAACTTTCACATCTGAGTGTCAGCACAAAAAAAAGATCATGAATCTGAGAAGGCAGGCAGAAAGAGTGTCAGGGCAACTTGGTCAGAAAGTATCAATGAGAACACCTGCTCCTTCAAGTTCAATTCCCCTGACACCCACCCCCTCCAACCATCGCTGTCGCCACCACCACCACCAAGGCTGTTCTTAATACAATGCCAAGTTCCCTCCCAAGCAGGAAGACTTAGCCCTTTGTAGGCAGAAGTGGGAAGGTTGTCAGGAAATCTGGAGAGCCATAAGCTGGCACTTTCTGGATATAGGTCTGCCATTGTGCACCTGGGTGCCCCTGGCTCTGAACAGTAAGAAGAGGAGGGGAGCAAAATAAGACAAAAGAGTCAACACCAAAAGAGAGATACTAAAAGAGACACACAGAGGCCCAAGCAAAGACACCACAGGGAGCCTGCTAGAAGAAGTGAAGGGCAGGGCATTGTGGGCGCAAATGCCTGAATTCTGGTGGTTGAAGGAATAATAAAGGTAGAAGGTATGTGTGGCAGAGGGGGTGGGAGTGGGTGGTAGGTGAAGTCACTGAGAATCAACCTGGCCTCCCTAACATAGCTTTAGCAATCAACGCCCCTAGTTGGGTGATTCACCCCCGCCCCTCCAGACTAAGCTACTTCTCCCAGCCCCAGCACCCCGGGTCTCCCGCACGCTCCCTGCACACTCCCCAAGCCCAGACCTGACATCTGGCTGGGCCCGGGCAACTCCCGCTCGAGATCTGCCAGGCGGCGCCCCTCCTCCCTTGCAGGCCCTCCCCCGTCATTACAGCTGCCAGCCCCCTCCCTGCTGGCAGACAAGCCCAGGCAGACAGCCGGCCAAGCCTACCCCCGCAGCCGCGCCAGCTCTGCCAAGCCAGGCAGAGTTTGGGGCCCGGGGCGGCGTCAGCTCCCCTCGAGCGAGCGGTCCCAGGTGACCTCCTACCCGGGGCGGGGATCCGGCTTGCGCACCCTCCGGTCCCCGCCTGCCCGAATGCTCCAGGCACAGCGCAGCCCTAGCACCTAGGCGCTGGCGTCCAGCTGCCTGGGCCTGTCGCTCCCGCGCCTTCGGGGTCGGCGGCGCCAGAGCCTCACTCACTCCGTCTGCCCAACTAGCAGTATCCGCTTTTCTCCCTTGTTTTTTCTCCCTATGTCACATTTTAATCTGGTCGGTTGCTCTCAGTCACTTCTTGTCTCATCGCAAATCTTTCCCATAAGTTTTCTTGTGGCCCTTTCCTCTGAAGACAGGCCCTACCTTCTGCCTGCCAGTCCTCGACCCCTCATCTCCTGTCTGGCCTTGATTGCCCTGGCACGCGCCTGGGCACGCCCTGGCTCCCCGGACCCAGGCAAGGGCCAGGTACCCATCAGAGCAGAGAAGCCCTCCTTGCCCCCGGCGACAGCTCCCGCTCTTACCAGCTCCTGTTTGAGGCGACGCAAATAGCAGTCCATTTCCCCGCTCTCCTTCCTTAAGCGCCCATTTGCCGGCAAGACTCTACGAGAGTTCCCAAGCCGGAACACCGACCCCAATGAAAACCGCGCGCTCGGCGTTTCTTCGCCCCTGAGCTCCGCGCCTCTTGCAATGGGGAGCAGATCTTCTCCTCCAACGCTGGGTCTTGGAGCAGCTTACCCCGCTGCTAGCTGCGCGCGGCCGGGGCTCGGGGAGGAGGGAAAAGTGCGGCAGCCAATGAGAACTCAGGGGGAATGTCTTCGGCCAATGAGAAGAGCGGCCCCCAGGGTGGTGGGGTGAGGCGCGGGCTAGGCCGCAGAGCAAGAGCTGAACCCCTAATGTGTGCCGGGGTCAGTGGGTACAGGTGGGTGTCACCTGGGCCTGGCCATCGTGGCAGGAGACATCGTGACCCCAGGCTGTGCCAACGTCCCCAACAAAGCACAGACGCCCTATTTGGTTATAAAGGGAGTGCGCGGTTTTGTGGGTGGGGAATTGAGTAGCTGTCTCAGTAAGGGACAAAAGTGCCACAGTGAGGTAACCTTTTTCAAATTCCAATCGGAGAAAAACACCCCAACCTCTCCCAGACATTCCTCAGAATCTCTTTTCTTTCCGAAGAGGACCCTGAGAGTATGGCTCCACTTTTGTCTCTCCTAGTATAGGGTCCGCTCAGCCCATTTCCTCACCTGCAGAGCAGGCTAGCCGCCCCTCGGTCCATTCTCTTATTTAACACGAAGTAATGGAGAGGGCTGTGCTCCCGGCAAGGTTGTAGGTCTGGGGATACTGAGTAAGACAGGCTAAGTCTCTGCTTTCAAGAACTTATAATGGAGGACGGAGGGAGAAGGGAAGATAACGGGTAAAAAGGAAAAAAATTAAATGTATTAACTTCAGAAAGTGATTTTTAATGAAAACATAAAAACGGGGATAGTGGGACTGGGACCCGACTCAGGTGGAGGTACTGGAGTTGACATGAGCCATCGCATCCGGGTCTACGGGGTCTGCTTTCAATGGGGTGGATAGGAAAACAGGCCTTCCCCCAGTGACGGCCTTTGTAAGGTTGGGGAATGGAGGAGAGATTCGAAGACGCTCCAATTCTAGTCGACAGGCCCCTTGGCACCTGAGGCGTGCGAAGTCCAACCTGACCATCGGGTATGGAGTTGACGCGGACCGGCTCCAGAGGGGTGACAGGTCGTCCGGGGCGCTCCTCCCAGCGGAACCCGAGACTCTCCACGTAGACCCTAGCACCCGCCAGGGCTGACATTATTCCCGTTCAGAGGCACCGCAAAAACCCTCCGGGCCCACCGGCAAGGTGTACAGAGCCTGAGAGTAATTAAGACAATCTGCTGCCTATTGCTTCGAAGTAATTAACGGGGGAAGTTTGCCTCTGGCAGGATATTTGGACTCTGCACGGGACAGAAGCGTTAAGTACGCGAGGGAGCGAGGGAGCGAGGGAAGGCGTGAAGAGAGAACTCAGACGCTGCAGGTCATTTGCCTCTGTGTCATTTCTGCTAACAATTGAAAAAAGGTGGAGAAAGACAGAGCAAGCGGGGCAGAACCAGGTCCAAAACCTGCGTCTCTGGAACCCAAGCGCCCGCGCTCTGCTCACACTTTTCGCAGTTACTGCTCTGGAAGCTGGCTGTCAGAAAACGAGATGGCAGCAGAATGGAATTGCAAATCTGATTGGGCATTTCCAGTGCCCGCTGGAGGAGCCTAAAATCACTTTCCTTTGCTCTCCGGTCAGGTCTTGAATCTGCCACAGAAGGCGGAGCAGCATCGACCCTAGGCCCTTGGGCTTCCTTGTAGTTGTGAGCAAAAATTTTCCAAGGGATCACTTTCCTTGTGATCCACGGGGTGTTCAGAGTGGGTCATTTCCAGGGACACAGCTATGGTTTCTGGTCCAATGGCACAAATTCTCGAATTTAATACTCTGGAATAGAAAGAAGAACTTTTGTAGTTGAAATCTAATCCATACAGGGACCCTTACTCAAAAGGGTTCCCCAATCTGCAGGACCTTGCTTTGCTCACTTTGATCTCCAGCCTCCAGCATAGACACTTACTCTTGAGTAAATGTCTGTGGGCCTGTCATTGAAATGGTCTTTAGAGTCAAGTTAGCTCTGCTTTTCTCCATACTTGATACCATTTGGGCCTGAATCCTCTTAGAAGTTAGGAAGCTGGTTGTAGTTAAAACCCCAAGAGAAGCAGGCTGATCTCTTGGAAAGAACCTAAAACTGGATAGTTAGGTCTTCTATAGTTTTGACAACACAGTGCCTTGTGACCAGGCTGTCCTTTTTTGAGGGCCTCAGTTTCCTTCACTTATAATTTAAACCTACGTGAATCTAATACTTCATACTCCTTACAAAACTCTCTTCTGACAACCATCTGTCAGGACAAGAGGGATGTTTAGCCCATGTTACAGAAGAAGACTATATTGTTAGCAAAGGCAGCCCATGTTCCAGCCACTGTTAAGGTAAAGAAATTGGAAAGAAAAATAATTGATAACTTATCTCAGTACAGAGCTTAAAAGAGAGCTCCCAGACAAGTCAGAGATACTTATATTGCTGTACAGTTCCCACAGGACTTTGGAAGACAATCTCTGTTGACTCTGAAGTCCTTTCATGATGCTGGGTCATTGCAATCCCTAAGAAGGCCAATATTACCCCAGGGGTGTATGAGGGTCTCTCCCTCTCACCTTGTTTCTAAAGAGGTAGTTCTTCTTTGGCAGAACATATGGCAAAGTAGGAAAAAGAGCTGCCTTTCACTGTTTCTTTTTTTTTTTTCTTTTTAAAAAAAGGGTTTAAGTGATAGAGAATAAAGACTGTTGCCATGGTTATATAAACATGGGTAAATATTCCTGGGTTGAGGATGGGGGTTGGGGTACGTGATTCATTTTTGCTGAAGAGGAATGTGATGGCTCAGCCTCCACACTCCCACCCCTGAAACTCAGCCTGGAGGGAGAATGGATTATCTAATTTGAAAATAAATAATAAATTAGAGGTTTTGAGATTGATTGTGAGCATACTTTCTCAAAGTCATCCAGAGCTAGACTGGATCCTTCATAATGTACCTGGGCATTTGTCCCCAGCTAGTGGAGATAAATGGATAGTGGAGCTGGGCATGGTGGTGCATACCTATAATCCCAGTGACTCAGGAAGCTGAGATGGGAGAATCACAAGTTCTGAGGTCAACCTTAGTAATTTAGACGGTCTCAAAATTTAAAAAAAAAGGGGGGGGGACTGGGGATGTAGCTCAGTGCCCCTCAGTTCAATCCCCAGTGCCAAAAATTTAAATAAAAAAATTTAAAACCTGGGTAGTGGGTATTTTTCCTGAGGGGTATAGCTCTTGGAACTGTATCCAAGTAAATGTCAAACACTTGGGATTTATGCCCAGCTGAGTCAGGAAGGGTGGTCCCCTCTGTTGGACTGCCAGAGCCTGAAGGTCCTGGCACCTATGCATGAGCTCAAAGGGAGAGGCAGAACCAGGTGTGTCCCAACAGAGCTTAGATCCTGAACCAAACATTGGAAACACTGCCATTCTCCTGCTTCCAGGAGAATGGTCCCCACCTGAAGGTTCCCACACACCAAGTTTTGGCCAGCTCTGGAAGACACACCCTTGGGTGACGTGGTGTCCCAACTTCTCATCTCCACTGGCAACAAAAGACCTGGGAGCTCATCCCAATACACAGATCTGGAAACCTCAATGTAAGAGCACTCTCCCAAGGGTAGGGTCCCACACCCTATTAACCTCTCACCCCCTGTGGCTGTCAACAACCATTATTCCCCATCCCGTTCCCCCTCCCCCATGCCTCCTGAGCATCAACAGGAAAGGCTGACCCTGGAGATAAACACATGTTGTTGGAATGTGTTCAGATTTCACTGCAGAACTGCATCTCTCCAGGGAGTGGACCTGCCTGACAAGCTAGCCGAGAGGTGCTGAGCAGAGACTGTGTGCTGTGTGTGAATGCATGGGGGCTGTGGAGAAATAACTATACCTGCTATTCTTGTGGAAGAGTCTAACTCCTGACTTGCATGACATATTCCCCTGTCCACTTCAGATAGAGAACTGGGATCCTCTGCCCCTTATGAGCCCAACATCATGAAGGGCAGCAGAGAGGGTGAAGTGGCCTCTGTGTTGGGGAAACCCCTCAGTTCCAAAAGAAACATTCATTTTTGTGGAGGGGACCCTTATGATGATAGACTCAAAGCTCTTGTCAAATCTCCATGAGTGGTAAGTGTTTTCAAAGAGTGTTATTCCCTCAATTTGTAAATGGCACAACTGAGGCCCAAAGAGGCTGGTGTGTGTGCAGAGGGAATAGGGTGTTCTAGTTTCCAGGATAGTGCTCTTTCTACTATTCTACTCTGTAGAAAAGCAGGAAGGATGTACCCTATGGTAGCACCTTGTGATGAGAGCCATTGAGGAGGTGCGTTCTGGTGGAATCACCAACACTTTCGCCCTTTGTGCTGACTTACACCACTGCTCTCACAGCCTGAACTTCTTCACAAAGTAACTGGGCTTTAAGATCTGGTTATCAATTCTTCAGATGCTAACATTTTTGAAGGGGGACAAAAGGAATATGGTGGAGGAAGAAACAGTAATACAGTATTTTGAATAAGGTTTATGTATGATCTCTCACATGAACAATTCAGTGGGAATTTTGAATGCAAAATTAGATTAGTTTAGGGCTGGGGATATAGCTCAGTTGGTAGAGTGCTTGCCTCGAATGCACAAGGCCCTGAGTTCAAAATAGATTAGTTTAAATAGTAAGAATTTTAGTCTGTGGGCTGATATTCATCCTTATATGGAATTATTTGCAGCTATAGGTTTGGATCTTATGGTGCCTAAGCAATGGCCTCATCGCTCCATGGAAAGCAAATATTTCCATTTTGCAACATTTAGTGGAAAAGCAAATATTAACTACAAAGAACACCTGAAGAATGTCAGGGCACAGCTAAGGGAAATACAGTATTTGTGCAAACTAATGCTGGTAGATGCAAATTGGACTAAGAAATGGCTCGCTTCCAGGAAACTACTGGGGACATTCTGCAATGTCTGATTCCCTAGAGACCCAGCATTGGGTCTCTGTAATCTTCCTGTAATCTTACCATGGCCTGTAACCCACAGAAAAGGCTTGTTTTATTACCTATTATTCGGCCCATTCCACCAGCTGTATGCAAGGACCAGGGACAGACAGCCTGCCAGGGAGTGACTTTTTAGCAAGAGGGAAAGGGAAAGAAAGATTGCCTGCTTCTCCTCTAGGGGTCATGGGATGAGGAGAAAAACTTTAAAAAACAAACAAATCCAGTTTGGCTTACTTCAAATTTGTCTCTACTAGGCTGGTTCTTAAGCTTCTTCTGGTGTTCTGTAGGAGTTGAACTGTCCTAGCACTAGTCAGATATCATCCTGGGATATGGTGGAAATTTCACCCTGGAGAACTTGAAAGGAGTCAGTGCTTAGGATTATGGCTGGAGAGGCAGGACTTTATCCCTGGGGCTTGGAGTGGGCAAGGTTGGCAACAATAGTACCATCAGCAATAACCTATATCAAAACTTGAAGCCTATATCTCAAGTTTCCAGATATCAAAGGCTGTGAGGTCGAGAAACAGTTTCTGCAATAACAACTGAAGATGTCTATTGAAGAAATAGGAGCTGAACATGCAATGGGGTTTGGTTTTACTTCCCCCTTCTCCCTAGCATTGGACAGGTTTTCTTTGCTGTGATTATTCCCCATGAATAATCATCCATAGAAAGTGACTGAGGCAATGGAGAGTGAATAATAAATCCCCTTAATAGTCTTTCATGTCTCTGCCTGGAGGGTTTTAGAAATAACTTGCATTTTAATCTTTCTTAAAGTCATAGAATTTTGGAACCATAAAGGACCTTATGGATGATCTGGGCATGTGGCTTTATGGAGAGACTGGAAGAGAAGCTATGTGGGTTTCACTCTCCAGTACATCACTAGAAATAGTCCTGACCTAACATGTATTGAAGGCCTTCCTTGTGTTGGGCACCCTGAGAATTGAATGTTCCTACTCTTCCATCCTGCAGATGAGGGAGGAAAGATGAGGGAGGAAAGATGAGGAAAGAGTGGCACAGGCCACTCTTTTTTTTTCCCCCCTTGGAGCCACCAAGGGGAACTGGATCTGGCTGGAGACCCCCGACATTCTCAGTCATTCTGCTCCTCACTTTAAAATCAAACTTCTGTGGGATCTTGATTTTCTTCTATGTAATCTCTAAAGTTTAAAAATCCCCTTAAAATCTGCATTTCCTTTCTAAGAACGTGATTTTACAAGTCAAGAAAGTGAAGCGCAGAAGTGTGAATGACTTGCCCTAGGTCACTCAGAGGGTAGGGCAGAATCAGCCCAGGAATCCAGACCTAGTGACTACTGCTCCAAGTCAAGACCTCCTTCCCCTCCATCTTCTAATGTGAAGTATTTCTAGGAAAATTCAACTTCTTGTCTTAGAGGGGACCAGTACAATGGTTTTAGCTAGATTGGAGATATTTAGGTTGGGTGTGGCCAATTGTAACACCAAAGATGACTTTAGAAGACCAGTGATATTTGTCTTAACTACCTCCAACCTATCCATCTGTCTGCTGTTTGTGTGTCTTTTACAAGTCATGAATGGTGACCACAGGGAAAGAGCACAATGATACCCACATCTGTTGTGGCACATATGTACTTTCCCCAATGGTGCTTCCAGTTGTTTGTCCCCTTCAAACAAATTTTACTGCTTTCCATTAGTTCTTTCACACAGCTTCCTTCGTGGGATCTCTCAGCGGTGGAATTTCTGCTCCGCTTTCCTCCTTCCCTGTGCTTTGCTCCCTTTGTCCAGAATCTGATCATTAATAGGTATGCAGCCTGGATGTAATGGGCATGGCTGTGTGGAGCAGGGTGCTATAGGATCCCAGCTATACTTTGGTAACTGGCATGTACTACCTTTAACAGAATCCCCATCGCAGTGTCCTTCCCACTGAAAAAGAGATTGGAAAGGGGTGATTGTGTCAATAAGCACATGATTGGGTGCATCTGAAGCAAGAACAAGGTATCCTGGGTGCAGCATTACTCTATTCACAACACACCCTGTATGTCCCAGAGCAAGTGTGGTTCAGACACTCTGAAATGAGCTCTCACCCACTGGTGAGTGGAAAATTAGCTTTGGCAGGTGAGGAACTGGGTGACAGGTGAGGAAGCCAGCAGGGTATCAGTGTTATCCTCCTACTATTGCTGTTTGATGGTTTTGCGAACAATCTCTCCCCACCTCTCCCCCTCCTCTGAATTGCAATTAGGTCAGGTGAAAATGACTTGGAAAGGCTTGAGTGTGTGATATGAGGATGCTGGAATGGCCTCATGCCCTTTGGAAGCTAGCCGTGTGCTTTGCAGGTGGGCTGCACTAGGCCAGTTGGGAATTGGCATTTTCCTGATGTCCCACCACGCAAGCTGTGCGGTTTATATTTCTAGTGGGTGGAAGATGAGATGGCGCTCCAGGGACTAAATCATAGGAAATTCTGCCATATGGCATAATGTTGGAGGCAGTGTGTGCCAGGACTGGGAGGCAAAAGAACTGGGTTCTTGGACTGACTTTAGATCAGCCCTGTAATTTACAATATCTTCGTTTCCTGAAGTGTAAAGTGGGGCAAATAATCCCACTGCTGCCACTCTGTTGTGAAGGTAAAGTATGTAAAGGCCCTTTGAAATGTCAAGAGTATGGTTCTAAATGTGAGGCCCGACTGCCAGGGGAGTTTGCCAAGCCTCCTGGGAAGCATCAGTCTGCCTCTGCATCAGTTTCCACAGTCTGTGCTCAGACAGGTCCTTAAGCATCACACATCCATGAATCTCATCGCTTATCTATAGTCAGCAAATAAGGGAAAGGGCAGGCTGATGCTCTGCTTGCATCTGATCTTCTTACCACCCCCCACCCCCACCCGGTGATGATCTTGCTGCCCTCCCTCTTCTGCTCCCGGCCTGTCAGTTTAATTTAACAAGGTTGGAAGAAAGGTTTGATTTAATCAAACCAGTTGCTGTATCCATTCTGCTCAGAGGTCCCTCAGTGTCACCACTGAGACTCAGATTAGACAGTGACAATTACTTCTTCCCTGGCTATTGCCTCCCCCTCCCGTTCTCCCCCCGGAGGGAACCGGGAGGTAGACCAATCTCTTGGGACCTAAGAATAGATGCGGGAGGATCAAAGGAGAGAAACAGGCACTGGCCCCAGAAAGCCCCTCTCAGAGCCTTACATGGCCTTGTTCAAGGCTGAGGAATGGCCCAAGGGTGGGGGCAGGAGAAAATGTGAGCAGAGCTGCCTTACAAAGGCTTAAGGCTGCCTGAGGACAGAGCTTGCCATCATGATGGCCCTGGGAGATTAAAAGCAATCTCCCTTATTGTCAGGACACTGTGGTGGAGGTGGGTAGGTAAAGTAGCTGTAAGATGGGGCTGGGGATGTGGCTCAAGTGGTAGCGCGCTCGCCTGGCATGCGTGGGGCCCGGGTTCGATCCTCAGCACCACATACAAAGATGTTGTGTCTGCCAAATGCTAAAAAATAAATATTATTTAAAAAAAAAAAAAAAAGTAGCTGTAAGCTCCACACACTCCAACCACAAGCATTTATTTCCAGGTTCTCTGCTGGGATTCTGGGGTCTCTGAAGCTGGGAGACAACAGCAAAAATAAGGTGAGGCTCTATCCATCTGAGTTCTGCAGCTCTGTTCTTGGCATGCAAGCAGCAGTGACAGGAGGAGCTGCCAACTGAGCCAGGGTTTCAGGGGAGGCCATGTAGGCCATGAGGTGACTGGTGTGTGTGTGTGTGTGTGTGTGAATGTTGGTGGCTGGAAGACAAGGCAATGGGGGTCTGGTGCAGAAAGTTTAGAATTCCAGAACAAACCTCCTTTCTTTAACCCTTTTATTTCCCTTCGTTTTGGGAAGTGGGTGCTCAGCACCTCTTGTTTTCTTGTGCAGTTCACAGAAGAAAGACAAAGCCCTCTTGAGGGGAACCCTCACTAAAGGTGGTGGAAATCCTTTTGCCTTTTGCTCATTTGTGTCACATTCTTCCATCAGCTGGGCAACTGACAGGTGCACCCCTCCCCCGGCCCTTGCCAGATCGCCTCCCTGCCATTTGTCTTTTACCCAAATACCCAGCAGAACTCACTATCCATAAGAACTGAATATGATTAGCGGAAACCCCTTCTGACAGGTCTAAAGAGAATCCTTCAAATGCATATTCTATTGAGTGCATCTCATTGCTGCTGACAGCTGCTTTATCAATTAAATTCCACGTTCCCAGTCTTTGGAGACGCCAAGAACCTCCTCACCTAATAAATCACAGGCTCCCAGTTATTGTTAAATGTCCCATCAGTCTCCAATAAACTCCCTGCCAAAAGGGGCAGGTTATTTATTATGCTGCTTGGACAAGAATGGATCAGGCCCCTTTCTCACAAGGAGAAGAGCAAATGTACCATCTTCCTCCCTAAAGACTGAGGCAGTGATGCTAAATGGGGCAATCAATCAACTCGGTCTCGGACAGAGGGGAATCTGGTCTGGAGGGAGGTGATATCACCTGGGGTTCTTTTCCCAAGCCAGGAAAATCCAATGAAGCACTTGTGAAAACAGTTATTCTCCCTGTTGAGAAGTAGTCAACTAGGACTGAGTAGGCTCTTAAAACAGTATGTTCTGCCCAGAGGGCAGATGATGATTTTTGATAAATTTGATACAAGTTAAGATTATGGATGGGGCTTGTCCACTGAACAGATGATCTAAGAATATAGGAGTGAAAGTCCCCATGGCTGGTGAAAGGATCTAAGCACATGGCCAGCCATGGTTTGCAAGATAAGTGGCACACAGGTAGCACTGGCACTTAGAGAGCAAGTCCCAGGAGCTGTTAGTTGTTAGGAAGTGGACTTTACCATTACTTGCCTCAAATTAGATTCCAAACTTAGTGATGCATCCAGGTCTGAAAGTTCAGATGTGAACTCCTCAGCTTTGCCACGAATCAAGCCCCAATCTCCATTTCCAACTGTTTCTTTTTACTGTTACATAACACTACCCTCTTTGGAAGAGCATAACACACTTATTTTATATTCCTTATGGTGGCAAACAAGGCTCTCCATCATGTGGAGCCAATATATCCCTGCAGCCTCATTTCCTGGTAATTGCTATCATACTTGCCTCTGTTCACACCAAAGGACTTATCTTCTCAAAACTATTATGGGTTTTCATGCTTCCACGCCTCTACACAAACTGTTCCCTTTGCCCAGAATATCTTTTGGAGACTTGTCTTCCTGCTCTCCTTCCACTCCCACTTCCTGGAGAGCGCCTTGTTCATCCTTCAGAAGCTCAGAATATCAGCCTCCACTGCTTCCTGGGATTGCTGCCTTGACAGAAATGCTGGATTCCAGATATTAGGTCAATAATAATTTTTTGCACATGCAGTTTTTCTCATAGTTCCATGCATACTTTCAACCACTTTATTTTTGAGTGGGGATGAGGACATAGAGAAGAAAGCTACTGCACTCTGAATACCAAAAGCTGTTTTTATCAATTTCTCTGAAGTTCCCACTCTCTCCCACATGACAGCCACACTTTGAGCAACGAAGGCCCTGCAAAATGTCAGTACTGCATATGATTTTACACCAGCTTGCGCTACTTGCATATTTCATGCTTGATCATTTTCCCTGCTGGGCTGCCAGCTCCTTTAGGATGAGAGTAGAAAGAGCCTGGGCTTTGCTGTCAGGCTGGTCTGAGTTCCAATCCATTTCTGAGCTCTGTGACTTTGAGCAGATTCCTTAATTTTCCTCTGAGGACCTCCCTGGAGGGAAACATCTCCTTTAGCATCTGACAGAGAAGGCTTTTAGGGTTGGTATAGATCTGATAAGAGATGTTCACCCAAAAGCTCATAAGGAAATGCAGGAATGTTCAGAGTTGAAATGTTATGCAATATAGCCTAATGAGTGGATTAATCCACTTGCTAGATTATTAATCTGAATAGACTATTGGGTGGTAATCATAGGCAGGTGGGACATGACTAGAAGAAATAGGTCACCAGGAACATGTCTTTGGGGTTTATATTTCTCTGGCACCTTTCTTGCTGTATCTCTGCTTCCCAGCTACCATGAGTTGAGAAAGTTTTTTCCTCTGCCATGCCCTCTGGTCATGATACTCTGCCTTACCTCCAACCCAGAGTAAAGAAATCAGCTGACCATGGACTGAACCTCTGAAACTGTGATCCCTTTTCCTCCTCTAAATTGTTCATATCAGGTATCTCAGTCACAGTGACAAAAATTTTTACTATCACAAGGATAAGTTGCAGACATGAGCTTGGTCTCAGCTCACCCCTCTAGTCTCCTCAAAGCTCACTCTCCATTTGCATGCTAAGCTTCTCCAGACCCATTTCCCCTTCCCTGTGACAAGGCCCCTGTCTTCTATGCATTCTTCAGATCTTAGCTTAGCTCCAACTCTGGGATGATATGGCAGACTGTTGATTGCTTCTAAAGTCCTTTCCCTCTTCTTTTACAGTAATAAACATCCTTTCCAACCAGTGTTTAGCTGGGCAAGCAATTGTCTGGAAAAATAATTACACTTCCCAGACTCCTCTGCAGAGAGGTAATACTCTATGGTTAAGTTCTGGCCAATGAAATGCTTAGTAGGAATAGGGCAGTTTTTGAGGATGTTTCATAAAAAAAGACTGTTGGGTGATGACCTCTACACCCTTTCTGCTTTTTTGAGTCTTCCTTTTTGCTGCTGACTAGATGCAGAGATGATGGCTGAAACTACAGCAACAATTTGGGTAACAAGACAAAGGCTTGGGTATCTAGGAACTTTGTGGATGGGAGCTACTATGTCTGTATTACTTGCACATTTCCCGCCAGGGAGAAATGAACTTCTATCCTGGAAAAATAAACTTCAACCTTAAGGCTTTATCTTCAATCCAATCTAATCCTGATCCCTAAGTCTTTCCTGGTTTCCCATATTTGGGTTAGCTAGATCTCCCTGTACTTTACATTGAAAGAAGCTACCTGTTTATTTCTTTCCCCTTAAGGTTGGAGGCTTTATTTTGTTCCATTTTAGTTTCCCTAGCATTTTTTTTTATTTGTAGCAGATATTCAGATTATTTTTGTGAAAAAAATGAATAAAGATATGTTTGTGGACTGAATGTAAATATTGCCTGCCTCTTGTTGTTTTGAGGGTTAAGTGAGAAAAAGTGACTGTAAAACCTTAGTTTCTGGTCTGGGGTTGTGGCTCAGTGGTAGTGCATTGATCTGGCATGTGTGAAGCACTGGGTTTGATCCTCAGCACCATATGTAAATAAATAACTAAAATAAAGTTATTGTGTCCATCAACAACCAAAAAAAAAATATTTTAAAAACCCACAAAAAACCCTTAGTTTCTTTTCTTTACACATTCCCCCATTGATCCTCACACCTAGGGAAAGCCACTATCCACCATGCCTTCATTTATACTGCCTCCCCTCTGGGCTCAGAAGTCTCCACTGCAAAAATGATTAGACAGGACTCTTGTGAATCACATCCATTCTGGGTCTAAGTCTCACTTTAATTACTTCCATTCACAGGAATCTCTGAGGTGTAACAAGTCATGGAATATTAAGGACTTTGGTCTAGTTTGCTCTGGCTGCAGGAGGTAGGTGGGCTTCGATTCCAGAGAAAAGTCTGGGATCCCACCGTGATCCTGGGAGAGGCAGGGAGGCAGACATAGTCCCAACTGATTGCTGCATGTTACTCTCACACTTAACCTAGTTATTAAATGATCTCTAGACTCTGTGTTTTATCTTACCAGCACTGAAGATTTGTTATCAACATTGTTACAGTTCTTATCTCCTGAGGAATAAAATTTTAGTGATTTGTTTTTATTTATAGGAATATAATTTATTCCCTTCACTGCGATATTTGTGTCTATGAAATATCATAAACAAAAAATGCAAAAAAAGAATGCCTATAAAACTATAAATGTTATTTTTTGGAAAGTAGTCTCTTGGAGAGCCAGTTCTTTGATATTGGTGTGAGTTCTATAGAACCACTGTTGTATGCATGAAGACTCAGTAGTGATTTTTCAGCAAGAAAGTGTCAGTCATTCAATTTGCTAGGTCTACTAAATGCCTGGTCTGGGCTGGAGAGCTTGGGGTGACAAAAGTGCTGTCCTTAAGAAGCTCATTATTTATTTAGTAAGAGGCGTAGAGAAGTAAACAATAGACCATGTAAGAGCCAAACTGGATTTATAGCATAAAAAGCCTGGAGTAGGGATAAAAAAGTGCATCACAAGTTCAAGACAGCCTGGGCAACTTAGAAAAACCATCTTAAAATAAAAAAGAACTGGGGATGAAGCTCAATGGTAGAATACCCTTGGGTTTAGTTCCCAGTACTACAAACAAACAAACAAACCAAGTCACTTTAGTTGGGATGCAGCTCAATGGTAGAATATGTGCAAGCCTTGGGTTCAATCTCCAGGACCAAAAAAGGAAAAAAAGAAAACGAAGTCACTCTAGTACTGTGGAGTTCATAGGCTAGGATGGAGAAGAAACTCTGGGGAGGAGGTTTTTGTAAGAGTTGGGGTAAGGAAGGTGCCTAACATTGGGCAGATGCTACAAAAACTGAAAATGAATGAATGAACCATTTGGAGGCAAAATTACCTGCTCAGTAAATTAATTTTAGAAAGAGGGATAAAATGCAGAGTGAAGAATGGTTCCTAGGTTTGTGATCTGTGGACTAGGAAGATGAAAGAAGTGGGATGTTAGAGGAAGATGGGAATTTTAAGTACCATACACTCATATCTATCTCCCCTAATTCATATGGATAGTGGACATTTTCTAAATGTTTTGCAAATTTCTAAGCAAAACACATCTATGTTCAGTATCCTCTTCCAATGGGATGAACATGCCAAGGCCTTCCTACATCAGTTGGAATGTGGGCTGTCACTCTGTGTGAGAAACAAAGACTAGGATTATTAGGACAGATTGGGTTTGGATGAAGTCTGTCTATTTGGTACTGGGGATTAAACCTAGTGACCCCCTAACCATTTAGTTACATTCTCATTCTTTTTTAAATTGTTTATTTTGAGACAGGGTCTCCTGGCAGGCCTCCAACTTGGAATCCTGCTACCTTGGCTTTCAGAGTAGCTGGGATTACAGGCATGTACCACAGAGCCAAAGGCAGAGAAAATTTAATTTTATAATTATGTATAAGATTAAGTTCCAAAAATAATTTAAGTTTAGAATTATGACTAAGACTTTGTTAAAGGAGCTCAGTTAATAAATACTGAGTACTTACTGTGTGTCAGATTTCTATTTCCTTGTCCTCAAGGAAAATATTGACAATAAACACATATGATTTCAAGTAGTTAGAAGTATCAGAAAAATAAAGAACAAGGGGAGAGAGAGAGAGAGATGGGAAAGGCCAGGGGGTGGGCAGGATCCCCAAGCTATCCTAGGTTTTAAAGAAAGTTCTCTTTAAAGAAAGATCCCTGGGCTGGGTATGTGGCTCAAGCGGTAGCGTGCTCCCCTGGCATGCGTGCGGCCCAGGTTGGAGCCTCAGCACCACATACAAACAAAGATGTTGTGTCCGCCGAAAACTAAAATAAATAAATAAATAAATATTAAAAAAAATTCTCTGTAAAAAAAGAAAGATCCCTTTGACGGGTGATATATGAGCAGAAAGCTACAGTAAGGTAAAGGGCTATGCTAGTTTCCCATCCCGAGACATGGGGGAGAAGCAGCACGTACAAGACAGGTTAACTCTGAGACGTCCACTAGATGTGTAAACCGAGCCGTTGAGGAGGCAGGGGGATGTACCACCCTGGAGTTTAGAGATAAGTTCCAGCTGGAATTTGGGAATTGCCAGGATCCCACTTCGACTTACTTTGATCAGAGCTCGCCATTTTTCAGTGCTAGGGGATGGAAGCATGGAGATGACAGAGCTATAACGAACAGGGGTCGACAGATCTTGTTCTACTCTGGGCGCTTCTGCGAGCACTGAGAGGGCAGCGAGTTGGGGTGCCGAGAGGGCAGCATTCCGGAAGAGGCTACCGCAGCCCAAGAAGCCGGGGCCAGGAGGGGGGCGAGTGACGCGACTGGTGCGTCACAAGGTGCGCGTTGTGAGCACTGCGGCGCTGGCGCGGGAGCAAGGCCCGGTGGGCCTGCCTGGAAGAGGGCCGGAGGCGGACGGCGTGCCCACCGCGGGGACACGGCGCCCTCTGCAGACCGCGGGAGGCGACACACCGGTAGTTCGTTTTTCCTCCCCTCCCTCTTCCCCAGGCCACATTTTTTTTCTGTTAAGTGTTCACCAGTCTGTGTGAGCCGTCGACTTCCGTCCCTTCCCTCCACTTCCAGGCCAGGCGTGTCACTGTCTTCGCGGGAAGAGTGCCAATAAAGTTTTTCCTCTTCTCGCTCCCAGGAGCTCCGCCTCGCCCTAAGTATCGCGAGATCTGGTGGCGGGGCTACCATGGCGGCCGCATTTGAAGCCTCAGCGGCCGTAGCAACCGTGGAGACCGTTATGCCAGGGGAGCAGGTGGCCGGGGAGGCCTCGGCCCTGGAGCCCTCTCCCGGGCCCGTGCGGAGCCTGAGGACGGCTCATGATATTGGCGGTCCGCGGACCCGCACCGGAGACGTACTGTTGGCGGAGCCCGCAGACTTTGAGTCGCTGCTGCTGTCGCGGCCGGTCCTGGAGGGGCTGCGGGCGGCCGGCTTCGAGAGGCCTTCGCCTGTGCAGCTAAAGGCCATCCCGCTGGGGCGCTGCGGGCTCGGTGAGGGCGGGGTCCCGGAGAGTCCTCGAGGGCAGGAGGAAGGGAGGTCGAGAGGCGGCAGCGGCTTGGCCCGGGAAAGACCCGGCTCGGCGCCCATGCGGGACTCGGCCTGGCCGAGGCGCTAAGGGCACTATTGAATCTGAAGATAGTTTAGACCCTTTCGCGCTGACAGGTGGTTCTGTTTGAGATCTACAGTAGAGGTTTAGGGAACACGCATGCTTCTGGATATGGCCTCCTGTGTGTTTGAGAGTCAACTAAAACTAAAGGTGCCCAACTGGGTGATCTCTCGAGACCATTCTGGTTCTCTTGTCCCATGTTGGTACCTAAGCTGCTTCAGTATGTACTGGCTAGTGAAGATTTTTTAAAAATATATATTTTTAGTTATATGTGGACACAATACCTTATTTATTTATTTTTATGTGATGCTGAGGCTCGAACTCAGTGCCTCATACATGCTAGGTAAGCGCTGTACCCCTGAGCCACAACCCCTGGCCCCTGATTTTTTTTTTTTTCCTTCCTCAGATTTAATTGTTCAAGCTAAATCGGGCACTGGAAAAACCTGCGTATTCTCCACTATAGCTTTGGACACTCTTGTTCTTGAAAACTATAGTACTCAGGTGAGTTTAGCTCAGAGGATTTAGAGGTGGGTGTGTTATGTGTACTTTATCAAAGGTAAGATGAAATATAGAAATATAGCTCCTCAGAGGTGGAAGTGAATCTGATGAATGGAATTAAACCGTATGAAAAAGTATTTAAATAAAGTAGATATTAAAGTCGTTCAGTGATGATAGTGTGAATAATTACCAAGGATATATTATTAGTGTTTGAAGTTTGAAATTTTCTGTTATTACTATATCTTGAGGGGTGTGAGGTAGTGTTTGACTTGGTTCATAGTATTGTGATGCTTTACTACAAATGGTCTTAAGTTCTGTGAATGTATTATACTGATCTCATTTTCTAGGTTGTCTTGGAGTACATGTAAGATCGTCTTACCCAGATTATGAGGAGATCTGGGTTTGGAGATCAGTTCTTTGACAATAATTTGTTACACACTTACACTACATATAAACAGAATGCCAGGCATTGGGAAATTCAAAGATATTGTCTTTATAGTTTTACTCTGAAATTTAGTAGTTTTTGCAGATGTTTATTTCAAGTTCTCAGTCATGTATATCTGATGATGAATTTTCAACAGTTGTTTTTAACCTGGGATATTCATCATCTAGGAAGGTTTTTTTAGTCCTATCGTATATTTACTAAATTCTGGGTTATATTGTACAAAGGAAGGCCTCCTACTTCCTAAGGTCCTGGCATCAAGTCAAATGCAGAAACCTTAAAAAAGTTCCATATAAGACTCATATTTTTTTGTTTAAGATCTTTGCATTGTCAAAATTAAACACTTTATGTGTGTATGTGTGTCAAAGTAATACTAATATTTGAAATTTGGAGCATCCAGAATAATTACAGAGGAGTACTAGAAAACAAAACTTATAATTCAGCTACCTATAGAGAAACTATTAACCGTTGGCATTTTTTTTTTTCCTAGTCGTTTTTTTAAAGCAATTTCTTCTTTTCATGTAGTCTTACCTTCTTCTCTAGTAAGTACGTTGCAGAATTTTCACCATGGCTCTTGAGGCCTTTTGGGATCTTGTCCCTGGAATTAGCTGTCTGACCTTTACTTTCCCCCAAATCTGTCCAGCCTCTTGGGCCTTCTTGTTCTTTAGGTACTGTCTTAAGGTACATTTGTTGTACTTTGCATTTGTTGTTTCCTCTTCCTGAAATATTTCCCATGGTGTCACACAGCTAGCTCTGTGATTACCTTTAGCTCTCTTAAATGTTACCTCCTTGTCATTTTTTATATTTATTGTTTATCTCATCATCCCAGAATGAAAGTGCCAAAAGGTCAAGGACTTTAGACTTTTAACTGTTGATTCTCCAGCAGCTAATATGTTGCCTCACCCACAGTCTTATTTTTATTGAATGAGTAGATGAATGAATGGTGTGTTTTCCCTTGTCAATTAAGAACTCATTATTTTATTCTATTAGACCTATATAGTTATACATAGTATTGGTTCATCCCAACAGACATTCATGGATTTCGATTTCAGTTCATGATTACCCCTCATTTTTCTCCTTCATTTCCCTCCTTTCTCCCATTCTCCTTCCTCTGTTAGACTTTCTTTCACTTATCTATTAATTTATGTTTGATTGATTCTTTCTACCTATGCGTAAAGGTGAAGTTCCCTGTCATGCATTTCTATATGCATATAACATGATATTCAAAGAATTCATTCTGCATTGCCTCACCTTACCCATCCTTCCATTCTGCTTCTTGATCTCCTTCTTCTACATTACTGATCTCTTTATGTTATCCTGTCCTTTCTTCCCCCTTTTTTTTATTGCACTCTAACTTTTGCATATAAGAGAAAACATTTGACCTTTGAATTGAGTTTGGCTCATTTCACTTAGCATGATATTCTCCATTTCCATCCATATACTGGCAAATGCCATTATTTCATTCTTTTTTATGGCTGAGTAGAACTCTATTGTGTGTATATATACTCACAATGATTTCTTAATCCATTCCTCCATTTATGGGCATTTGAGTTGATTCCATAATTAAACTATTGTGAATTGTGCTACTACAAACATTAATGTGACTGTATCTCTGTGGCATGCTGATTTTAGATCTTTCTTTTGGGAAAATGCCAAGGAGTGAGATAGCTGGATCATATGGTGGTTCCCATTTCTAGTTTTTTAAGGAATCTCTGTACTGCTTTCCAGAGTGGTTATACTAGTCTCAGGTCCCACCAACAGTGTACAAATTTACCTTTTCCCCCACAACCTCACCAGCATTTATTGTTTACATTCTTGATCATTGCCATTCTGACTGGAGTGAGATAAAATTTTAGCGTAGTTTTGATTTGTATTTCCCTGATTACTAGAGATAGTGAACATTTTGTCATGTATTTGTTGCCCATTTGTGTTTCTTCTTTTAAGCAGCTTCTGTTTAGTTCTTTTACCCATTTATTGATTGGGCTATTTGGTTTTTTTGGGTGTTAAGTTTTTTGAGTTCTTTGTATATTTCAAATATTAATTCCCTATTAGAGGAGTAGCTGGCCAAAATTTTCTTCCATTCTGCAGGCTTTCTTTTCACAGTCTTAATCATTTCCTTTGCTGTGCAGAAGCTTTTTAGTTTGATGGTATCCTACTTACTGATTCTTGGTTTTATTTCTTGCCCTTTGGGGATCTTGGTAAGCAAGTTGGTGCCAGCACCTGTGGGATGGAATGTTGACTCTGAGTTTTCTTCTATCAGTTGTAAAGTTTCAGGTATAATTCCTAAGTCTTTGATTCATTTCAATTTGAGTTTACAGAGTGAGAGATAGGGGTCTAGATTCATTTTTATACATATAGCTATCCAGTTTCCCAGCACCATTTGTTCAGAAGGCTATCTTTTCTTCAAAATATATTTTTGGCATCTTTGTCAAATATCAGATGGCTGTAGGTATGTGGATTTGTCTTTGTTTTCTATTCTGTTCCATTCGTCTTCATGTCTATTTTGATGCCAATACTATGCTGCTTTTGTTACTCCAGCTCTTTAGATCAGGTATTGTGATGCCTTCTGCTTCATTTTTCTTGTTTGCTATTGCTTTGGCTATTCTGTGTCTCTTATTCTTCCGAATGAATTTAAGTTGTTTTTTTTTTCTAATTCTATGAAGAATGTCATTAGTATGGGGATTGCATTGATGGGGATTGCATTGAGTCTGTATATTGCTTTTGGTAGTATGGGATTTAGACAATATTAGTTCTATCTATCCAAGAACATGGGCTCTTTCCATCTTCTAAGATCTTCAATTTCTTTCTTCAGTGTTCTGTAATTTTCATTGTAGAGATCTTTTACCTCTTTGGTTAGATTAATTCTCGAGTATTTAAGTTTTTTTTTTTTTTTTTTTTTTTTTT
>NW_026000077.1:451153-513179 GCF_001458135.2 Marmota marmota marmota
TTTTAATTTTTTTTTTTTTTTTTTTTTTTTGAGGTTATTGTGAATGGGATAGTTTTTCTGATTTTTTCCTTGGTTGAACACTGTTGGAATATAGAATTTGATTTTTGGATGTTGATCTTGTATCCTGCTACTTTGCTGAACTCATCTCTAAAAGTCTTTGATTGAGTTTTTTTGGGTCTTCTAGATATTGGGTCATATCATTGGCAAATAGAGATAAAAACTCATCATTTTAAATGATCATTTAAGTGAAAAATAGTACATCATATAATGAATGCTAGTTATGTGTATTTATTCCTTTGTCTTGTTAAAGGTGTTTTACATTTTTGTAGATTTTGATCTTGGCTCCTACAAGAGAAATTGCTGTACAGATACATTCTGTTATTACAGCCATTGGAATAAAAATGGAAGGCTTAGAGTGTCATGTCTTTATTGGAGGAACTCCATTATCACAAGACAAAACCAGACTTAAAAAGTGTCATATTGCTGTTGGATCTCCTGGTAAGATATCAAGACCTAACTGGGGTTCTTAAGGAACCAAACACTTTAATAACAGTAAGGATATAAGAATCTTTGATAACTGTGATATTATTTTTGTTGGGGGGATCTGGCCCTCATGGCCCTCATGCATGCTAGGCAAGTACTCTACCACTGAGCTATATCCCTAGTCCCAATAATAATTTTTTTGATTAGAAGTGAAGAGCATTAGACCAGTGAGACTGATATATGACTGGATTACCAACAGAATTTATGAACTCCATTCCTAAGGATATTTGAGTATACATATGGGATAAGCTTCTGAGAAGAGAAGATATGAGATGACTTTTTGGAAGCCCCACTAAACCATGGATTGCAGTTATTCTTTGGCCTCTTTATTAATCATTTGGTCATGAATTACTCAGAATTGAATGCTAGATTTGATAGAAATGGCATTTATTTTCCTTTTTTTAATGTAAAGGGAGGGAAAAAGTGGGCTTAGGCAAGATCAACACCTTAGATTTCTTAGTTTGTTTAATGTATAAGTGAATAATGAGAATTGAGTCACAAAATTTAGCATTACAACCTGTGAATGGAGTAAAACATTGGTGCAGATTTAGTACATCATAAATATTTCAGTGTGCTTTTTTTCTGGAATTTAGGGAGAATTAAACAACTCATTGAACTTGACTACTTGAATCCAAGCAGCATTCGTCTCTTTATTCTTGATGAAGCAGATAAACTTTTAGAAGAAGGCAGCTTCCAGGAGCAAATAAAGTAAGCAAAATAACTAACTTGACTATAAGAATGGTACCCCAAAGTATCTGTCTATATCTTTTCTAGGTAGTGATTACTGCCTGAATGATTTTCATGATATATGTTTTATTTTGCAGTTGGATTTATTCTTCTTTGCCTGCTAGTAAACAGATGTTGGCAGTATCAGCTACTTACCCTGAATTTTTGGCTAATGCTTTGACAAGGTATATGAGAGAGCCCACTTTTGTAAGATTGAATTCCAGTGATCCAAGTCTCATAGGTATGTACGGATTTTGGGTACTTAACATTTTTAGTTTGTTCATGATATACTGGAGCTTTTCTTTGCCTAGTTGGCTTTTGCTGTTTCATAGTTTTTAGGATATAGCAAATGTGTTTGTTTTAACTGATGACTCTTGACTTCTTTGTAGGTTTGAAGCAGTATTACAAAGTTGTCAATTTGTACCCTTTGGCACATAAGATTTTTGAGGAAAAGGCTCAGCATTTACAGGAACTCTTCAGCAGAATTCCATTTAATCAAGCCTTAGTCTTTTCTAATTTGCACAGCAGGTAATACAATTTAAAAGATCATATGGGGAACTTCTGGAGTGAAAGGAAAGACATAGGGCAATATTTGTAAAATTATAAACTGTTATTTTTTCATAGAGCGCAACATTTGGCTGATATCCTTTCTTCTAAAGGCTTTCCTGCTGAGTGTATTTCAGGCAAGTTCATCTCATGTTAATTTTTGTTTAGTATATTGACTTGAAGTCTGCCTCTCTAGTCAGAAGGAAGTACCACTTCATGAATTGTCTTGTTAATGACGTTGCCCTGACTCTTCAGGGTAAAGGCTATTTCAGACTTATTTTTCACTGGAATTGGATATTATGAGATCCTGATTTTATTAAGAAGTAACTTGGTATATAGTAATAAATTAGAAAACTAGTATTCAAAGAGACTTAATTTTTATTAGAATTTCTAAGTTATATCCACAAAAAACTTAAATCTATAAAATAAAGTTTGTTATCCTAAAAGAGTTTGTTCCTTGACATTGTTAAAATGCTAAGAATTGCTAGCTGAATTGACTTTTTGTTTTTTTTTTTGGTGGTGGTGCTGGGGATTGAACCTAGAGTATTGTGCATGCTCGGCAAATGTTCTACCACTAAAGCTATTCCTTTAACCTTTGAGTTGACTGTTTATAGTCTTGTGGAAGGCAAAAGTGATTCAGTTCTTGCCTCAAAGTTATGTTATTATTGCTGGCGTAATAGAAATGAAAGATTTAAAGGAAATTTTTAATTAGTGAGATCATTTTTATAGTTCTCTCTTTTATTTTTAAATATATTTTTTAGTTATAGATGGACACAATACCTTTATTTTATTTGTTTTTATTTTTATGTGGTGCCAGGGATCAAACCCAGTGCCTCATGCATGGTAGGCAAACGCTGCACCACTGAGCCACAACCCTGGCCGCTCTTTTATTTCTTAGCCTGTTAGATTGAGCTTGTTTAGTGTATCCTGAAGTACTAGGGAGTCTATTTTCTAACAGGCCAATATTTGGGTTCTGGATTTTACTTTGACACCAAATTTACAAAGGGTTGATTAAAGTAATTTTATTTTTCTTAGAGTTATTTGTTATACATCATATATAACTTTCCAGATGTAATGCTGTATCTGCAGGCATAATTTGGATACCATTTAAAATTAATTTTTTAATTTCAGAATAATTGCCTAAAGCATATTGTAAGATTCTGACTTTAGATCTTAATCTAGGTTTTCCCAGGACAGAATTAATTGTGACTGATGTATTTAAAGTATTAGGATTGGGAGTTATGTCCCTCGCTTTTTGCAGATTTGGTAAATATGTATTGTTTCATTGTTTTTATATGCCTTTTCTTTTCGGGGGGGCGGATCTTTTTAGGCAACATGAATCAGAATCAGCGTTTAGATGCTATGGCTAAACTGAAGCAGTTTCATTGCAGAGTCCTCATTTCTACAGATTTGGTAAGTTTACTGATTCTGTGTGGATAACTAATTCATCTTGACATGTTCTATTATCAGATCTAAAGATTTTACTTATTACTTTATGTGTATGTGTATATCAAGAATGCCAGAAGATAATTATCTTTCCAATTCTGGGTAAAACATTTCCTTAAAAATGTCTTTAACCACTGGGTGTGGTGATGCATGTCTGAAAACTCAGCAACTTTGGAGGTTGAAGCAGAAGGATCACAAGTTTGAGGCCAGTCTCAGTAACTTTGTGAGATACTATGACTAAATAAAAAAGGCTGGGGATGTGGCCCAGTGGTAAAGTATCCTTCGGTTCAATCCCAGTACTGCCCTCTGCCAAAAATAAATAAATAAATAAATAAATGTTTTAGTCTTTGTTTTTGAAATTAGTTATTAAGAATAGATTTTCTTTGCTCCTAAATATTTTCCTCTTCTTAATTTGGCTCTTGGTTATACTTAAAAAATATAATGTACATTGGTAGCCATGCTATAATTAATGTAGACAGATAATTCTTGTCTTCTTCAATTCAAGACTTCCCGTGGAATTGATGCTGAGAAGGTGAATCTGGTTGTAAATCTGGATGTGCCATTGGACTGGGAGACATACATGCATCGGATTGGCAGAGCTGGTCGTTTTGGTAAAAAAAAAAAAAAAAAAAAAGAAAAATGAAAAAAGTTTGAGTGTATTCTTTAATGGGAAGAATCTGTAATGTGATAGGTGGACTTGGAATGTCATGTGAAAATGATTTACTACCTAACACTCCCTCTGCTTTTAGGGACATTGGGACTGACGGTTACCTATTGTTGCCGGGGAGAAGAAGAAAATATGATGATGAAAATTGCCCACAAATGTAATATCAATCTTCTTCCTTTACCAGGTATAATTTTCTGTGTCATTTTGTTGTCATAACAATTATAGTGATGATAAGTGTAACATAAATAATAATAGAATGCTTATGATATGTTAGCTATTATTCACAGTACTGTATGTTAACTTAATTCTCAATACAGTCCTGTGAGGTTTGTACTGTTACTTGCTTTTTGTAGATTAGGACATTCAGGCATAGACAGGTTAAAGAAGGTGTTACAGCTAAGTATTGAGAACAGAATTTCAAGCTAACTAATAGCACACGAAAAATGGAAAATATTCTACTACTATATTAGCTCTGTTTTTTAAGTTAGTGGCCTTGCAATTTGGCTTTATTGTTCTTTGACAAAGTGAGGTATTTTACTTCCTGTAAGTTGTTATGAAGGTAATTCTTGCCATATCCTCTTTTTGTCACCAAGGGAAGGAACAGTATTTTTAATTTGAATACTATTTTGAACAATTTGAATGTTTTTCTTTTGATCTTAGTGGCTCATTCTGTTTTTAAAGTGTCATCTTGGAAATAGTAGATATTTGAAACTTAATGATTTCTTAAAAACAGTCTTAAAAAACTTTTTGAGTGGAAACATGATTTGATATGCATGTTATAGTAAATGTACACTATAAATGGTATATATAAATGTTTACATACACATTGTGTATGTGTGTGTGTGTGTGTGTGTATATATATATATATGTAAAACTTGTAGAATGTGGGATGTGTATTATTGAATAAATAGAACGTTATTGATTCTATATTTAATTTTGTTAGTTATTTTATAATAGATTAAGCACAGATCTTGGATTTCTGTGGATTCTAGTAATTCTGGCTTGGTAATAATTTATTTTATGGTTTGTTTTTTTTTTTTTTTTTTACAAATATCTTTAGTTGCCCTAAGCTTATGTAATGATTTGTAAAATGTTTTAGAATAGATATCTTTTGGTTCAATCAATTCTGTATTGGTTCTAAAACTGTCAGTTCTTTCTATGTGTAAGTCTATTGATATGGAAAAAAAATTGAAACTTGGTAGAAGAGCATTAGAACTTCTTTTAGGATTCAGTATCATAGCATCTAATGATAAAAATAAAATTTGCCTTTGGATGCTAGAAAATGATATATTTGGATCTTTATGTAATGTGAACAACCCAGAAATCATGAGAATGATATTCATCCTCTTAGGTCTATATTAGAATGGGAACTTGTCTTACAAAACTGTTCAGATGAGTTACCTATGGCAAGACAAGGAGGGAAATTGGCCTGTATTTTAGGTCTAGATAAGCAAGGGATGTCATTTGAGTAGGAATCAGAGTTTTAGTCAGAGTCTGTTCATCAAAGGATCAAGAACCTTCATTGAAGAATCCAGACTCAAGGGGTTTAGTGTGTACACATACATGGGACATAAACAACAATAGACAGTAAAGATCTTTATGAAGCACGGGCTCAATATGTCTTTTCTGCCTAAGATAAAAATCAGTCACACTTTGGGAAGGTCTTGAGTATATATGTGGAAGCGAATTGTCACACTTGGGGAATAAGACTTAGAAAAATGAAGGTAGCACATTTTTAAAAAATTAGAAGTGTATTAGTACTATAGATCTTTTCAGTTATCTAGCCCCCCCCTTTTTTTTTCTGTAGAGGATTTCTCTTCACTGTTAAAGAGAGTGTTGGGGTATAGGGTGGAAGATATAGGTGGGTAGAGTTATGGTTGAAGCTTTGGAGAGCACAGTTCATTTTCTAATAACTTATTTGGCTGTCAGCAGTAGTGAGATAAAGGAGAGGGACTGAAGAGAGGAAGGATAAAAAAGATGAGAAACGTGGTGCAGACTTGTTCATCACTCTTGAGAATAAGCTCTTTTTGAGTAGAGGTGGAGTAGCTACTGCTTAATAGTATATACGGGTCTTATATCTTCCTTCCTTCCTTCCTTTCTTTGTTCCTTCCCTCCCTCCCTCCCTCCTTCCTTCCTTCCTTTGATTGAACTCGGGGCACTCTGCCACTGAGCTACATCCCCAGCCTTTTTATTTTTTGAGACAAGGTCTCACTAAGTTGGTTAGGGCCTCACTTGCTGAGGCTCTTCTCAAACTTGGCATTCCTCTTGCCTCAGACTCCCAAGCCACTGGGCTTGTAGGCATGCGCCTTTGCACCTGGCTGAAATGATGCGTGGTAACCAGTAATTATAGGATATATCTGAGTTCATTAAACTTTCAACAAGTAATTGATAGATATCTGTCCTCCTTGACCTAGAATAGAGTGACACATAGTGGCATTTTTGAGGAAATTGATAAGACTTAATTTCTTAGGTAAATTCCTTTATTGCACGATTGCTTAATTGTTAAAAATATTAATATATTTCTTAAGTTTCTTAGTACGTTATTTGCATATTTTGTGTTTAAACTTACATGACCATAGAAAATGTATAAAATCATTGAGAAAATGCTGGTTGAGCACAGCTTGAGAATTTTATATTTTTTTTCTTTTATGTAGATCCCATCCCTCCTGGTCTGATGGAAGAATGTTTGGATTGGGATGTGGAGGTTAAAGCTGCTATGCATACATATGGCTTAGCAAGTGCACCTAACCAGCCCCTAAAAAAGCATATTCAAAAAATAGATAGAGCCTTTCAAACTCAGAAAGTTCATGGTAACCACGTGGCTTCCTCTAGAAATACTTCTGTATCTGCATTATCAGTCAAATCAAAAGTTAACACCAAACAAAAGCTTCCTGTGAAAAGCCACTCAGAATGTGGAATTATAGAAAAAGCAACATCACCAAAAGAACTGGGGTGTGCCATACAAGTGGAAGAACAAATGAAGAATTCTGCTCAGACCCCTGTGGAAAATTCTACCAGCAGTCAGCAACAAGTCAAAGAAGCTTTCCCTGTGTCACTCCCCAAAATCCCTTGTTTGTCTTCCTTTAAAATCCATCAACCATGCACTCTGACTTTTGCAGAACTAGTAGAGGATTATGAACATTATATCAAAGAGGGGTTAGAGAAACCTGTGGAAATTATCAGGCACTACACAGGTCCTGGGGATCAGACTGTGAACCCTCAAAATGGTTTTGTGAGAAATAGAGTTACTGAAGAGAGAGTACAGATATTGGCAAGTAGTAGCCAATCTGGAGACTCGGAGAGTGACAGTGATTCTTACAGCTCAAGGACTTCTTCCCAGAGCAAAGGAAATAAGTCATACTTGGAAGGCTCTTCTGATATTCAACTGAAAGAGTCTGAATCTACTCCTGTGGATGGCCATATCTCTTTAGAACAACACCTGAATGGAAATGATGCTTCCAATCCAGAGGAATATCAGGAATCACCTGAAATCCAGGTAAAGGCAAGGCATAAAGAGGGGTCAAACCAGCGAGCTAAGCAGAGCCGGAGAAACCTACCTAGGCACTCTTCCTATCGATTACACACAGAACCCCAGGAAGATGATTGGTATGATTGTCATAGGGAAGGACATCTAAATTTTTCTGATACCTACCAGGATTATGAGGAGTACTGGAGAGCTTACTATAGGGCATGGCAAGAATATTATGCTGCTGCTTCTCAGTCGTATTATTGGAATGCTCAGAGACATCCAAGTTGGATGGCAGCCTATCACATGAACACAGTTTATCTACAAGAAATGATGCGTGGTAATCAGTGATTATAGGATATATCTGCGTCCATCAAATAGATACCTGTCCTCCTTGACCTAGAATAGAGTGGCATATAGTGGCATTTTTGAGGAAATTGAAAAGACTTAAGACTTTCCACAGGACCCATCTATTTTTCACATTATTTTGACTAAGTCCAGGTGTATTCCATCTTTTTTTTTTTTTTTTTTAAACAAAACTTCTTTATATTCTTAAAAGAGAATTTTGGGAGCATAGAGCTAAAAGTCCCAACATGCCATTTTCTGTAAGCTATTCCCAAAAGAAGCATTTAAAAAGATGACATATATACCACTGCTTCCTTAAAAAAATAAAAAGTAAAGATTTGAAAAAGTAGTGTTAATCTGTCTGTGGAGTTCTTTACACAAGACTTGAGCTGCATTCTTGTAGAAATTCGTAGCATGGTAGATAGATCTTTTAGGTTCAGGCAGGGAGGAATATTTAAAGATAGCTTTAGGTTTTCCCAAAAGTACTTGATTTGGTGTTATTTACTTCCAATAAAAATTTTATTACTAATAAAAACATTTAGCTTAACATGTTGACGTTATCTTTTTAAGTCTTTTTGTTTTTGAGATTGTGAAAACTATTCACATTTTTACTGTGTGTTTACATCTTATTTATGTTGTAAGAGTGGCCATCTGTCTTATTTATGTTGCTCAGGTAGAGGAGCAGTTTTAATATGTATTGGATTATTTTTGGATTAGTATATTTGACTATTTTTTATTTTGATAGAAGCTATAGGTGGGCCACTGTTTCTCATTCTAGAAGCAGAATTCTGAATGTTAATTTTAGAGGGTTCATAGATTCCCTGAAGAACATTTGTGGAACCCAGGTTAAGAACTGACCTGCTCTGCTAGTAGGTAAGGGGAAGTTGTTAGTGCTGAGTATTTTGTGGAAGCAGAGTACTTCCCTTTTTAGCCTCTTCTTAGAGTGTCTTCATCTTGTCTCTTATAGAAAAATTCCCTCAGTTTTTACTTTTAATGCCAGGATCCAAGGGGAGCTGTCATTTTTCTGGATGGTGTATCTATAAATTATGATTTAGAAAAATGTAATGGGAAGTTACATGTTCTTTTTTTTTTTCTCTGGCAGTCCTTTTATCATTAAGCTTTTGGTTGCCAGACCTTTCTGTAAACTGGATTTTGTGTGAGAGAACTCTTATGTTTTATCTTTGAGAAGCTTATTCATTTTCTTTTTCTTTTTTTTTTTATTGGTTGTTCAAAACATTACAAAGCTCTTGACATATCATATTTCATACATTAGATTCAAGTGGGTTATGAACTCCCATTTTTACCCCAAATACAGATTGCAGAATCACATCGGTGCTTATTCATTTTTAAAAGGCAGCCTCTTTTCCTTATACTCTTATATTGTCTAGGCAATATAAGTACTTTTTTCGGGCTGGGGATGTGGCTCAAGCGGTAGCGTGCTCGCCTGGCGTGTGTGCGGCCCGGGTTCGATCCTCTGCACCACATACAAACAAAGATGTTGTGTCCGCCAAGAACTAAAAAATAAATATTAAAATTCTCTCTCTCTCTCTAAAAAAAAAAAAAAATAAGTACTTTTTTCTAGGGCTGTTAGCAAACACCCACAGTCATCACCATTTACTGTCTAACATCCACTGAACACAATCTTAAACTGGTTAACTTGGATTCTTGTTGAGTTGATCAGTGATAGGCCTTAAATGTTTCAGCACTGTGCATGTGTTGTCAAATTAAAATGAATTAATATTGTAGATAGCAAGTCCATAATTAGGTCCACCATGTCATTAAGAAGGAGAGATCTTAATTACACATTTAAATATGATCCTGTCATTGCTACCCTTTCCTACCCCTTTTCCCAAAATATAGCCAAGTTCACAGTTATCATTGCTAGGAGATTAATTTAGGATATGCTGCAGCTTAAAGAAGTTACCCATTAGTCTTGAAATTAATTGGATTCTCTCTAGGTTTGTTTTATTTTGTGTTTATTATTTTTTTTTCTATAGAAAATAAGCTAGAGGTGAGCATATCCATACTTTATGAAAATACTAATTGCTAGAATTTTCATAAGCATTTACTAGGAAAATTTAATCATTACTTTCCCAAATAAAAGGTAGTTAAAGTAGTGAATGTGGAAGGTGTCTGATTTGTCTTTTGTGGCAAAGGCTTTTTGTTTGGATTTGTTAGTCTAGGTGCATGTTCACATAATCTGTTATGAACCATTGTTAGGTTTAAGGTAAGTTCACTTGAAAAGAGTACTTGCCCTGATTGAGAGTCTTCTACTTTCTAGCCTTGTAATAGTCATTTAGCCTCTGAAGGTCCAGTTTTTCTCATCAATGGAGTGGGAAAATTGGGGTGGGGACTGGGGATATATGCAGTGACAGAATGCTTGAGGCCCTGGGTTTGATTGTTAGCACTGGGGAGTGGAAGATTTTTAGGGTTCCTTTTAGTTTTAAGATTTAATTGTTGGGCTGGGATTGTGGCTCAGCGGTAGAGTGCTCACCTAGCACAGGCCGGACCCGGGATCGATTCTCAGCACCACATAAAAATAAAGGCATTGTGTTGTGTCCATCTACACCTAAAAAATAAATATTAAAAAAAAAAGATTTAATTGTCAGAACTGGGGAAGTAGCTCAGTGGCAGAGCACTTGCCTAGCATGCGTGAGGCATTGGGGTTTGATCCTCAACACCACATAAAAATAAACAAAGGCATTCTGTCAATCTACAACTATAAAAAAATTTTTTAAAAAGATTTAAAAAATTTAAAAAAAGAAAAGAAAGAAAAATCACTACAAATATTTGCCTTATTACCACCCTGACTTAATAGTGATCTGGCAAATAATTATGCAGAATTGGTGGTACAAGGACTTGCTTTCTCTATCCATTTATACATTTAGTTGGCTTCCTATTGGATACTAGTATAAAAATAATAAAATCTTCATTCACACCATATAGTTTTTAGTATGTAATCAATATGGGTATAATAGCATTACTCCAGATTTCATTAGATATAATATTTGATTAAAAAAAGATTTAATTGTTAAATGACTCATAATGAAGCAAAAATATTGTCTAATCATAGAAAACCATAATGAAATTTATGAATATAGAAGACCTTTATAAATTCAAGTAGTGTGGATGAACTCTGATGCAGATTGGTTAAATGTCTAAATTTTCAAATAGTTTTCAATCCATATGCTTTAACTTGAATTAGGATTTTAGTATTAACATGTAGAGAAATATGGGAAATCTGCTTCTTTGGATATTTCTCACTTAGAATACGGTTTACTCTTTAATTAAAAGTAATATTTCCTAAATTTACTAAGCTTTAACGACATGTGGTTTAAAGGTAGACTTCAGCCCCAGAATATTAAAAATAACTGTACATATAAATTCTAGTATTTTTAGATGAAACTTTATAAGGGAGTAGTTTTTTTTTTAAATTTTAAAATTTGTTCTAATTAGTTATACATGGCAGTAGAATGCATTTTGACATATTGTACACAAATGGAGCACAACTTCTCATTCCTCTGGCTGTACATGGTGCAAAGTCACATCAATAAGGGAAAAGTTTGAAATTTTGGGGCTTTCTCTCCTTAAACTGAAATTGGGTGAATATTTAAAAGTAAATATTTTATAGATATAAATTTATTTTTGATAGTTATAGCTGACATTGGAACTCTTGCAAGGTTATCCTCTTATTTTTGTAGAACATGTTTATTAATTTGTACCTCTGTGAATAAGCACATCTGTCCTACTTGACATTTAGTGCTTTTTAATGAAAACAGGGATTCACATCTGGTTTTCTTTCTACCAGATTATTTGAGCTGTAGTGACACCTAGTGGGTGATGGGGATGTAAGCATTAGTGATTAAAATGAATTTAACAGCCAACTTCTAGGACCTTAGGCCATCAAGCATCTGCCTTAATGTTCCATTTCTATTTCTGTTTTCATTGATTAGTAGTTGTAGGGAAATTAAAAGGATTCATATTTTTGATGCCACTCTAAAACATGAAAATGGCAGCTGTACGTACCACTTACATAATTCTTAATTTTAAAGCAGATCTTAAAGGTATCTAATCCGGTTAAGATGAGCAAAGAAATGAAGCAAAGAGAAAGTGACTGATAAGAAGTCATATATGTGATAGAACCTAAACAAGCTTCTGGTTACTAAGCTTTTTATTCAACCCCATATAACAAACACTTTGGATTTTTATTGCTTGAGACTTTGGTTTAGATAGAGGAGCAGATATTATATATATATTCTTAGTAGAACCAGAACTGCACATAATGGCAGGTTCTCTTTCAATGATAAAGGGCAGGGCCTCAAAAGAGCTATTGACAAATGTAGTTAAGTGATTTACCTTTTAAATTTTTATTTGTTAGTGAACATCCATTGCTATAGCATAGGGGCAGGCAAGAACCATCAGGAAGTTCTTATAGAGTTACTTTGAGGGAGGCTAGTAGGTGGTTTAGACTAGGCCTTTATGCAACCCTAAGATTGTCATTTCTTGGGTAGAAATCCCTCTTTGTTCATATTACTATTATTTTCTAGTGCATGGTAGTACCATTGGAAGGAATGGAGAACTAATCTTAAACTGTTCATGGCTGGGGTTGTGGCTCAGTGGTAGAGTGCTTGCCTAGCATGTGTAAAGTGCTGGGTTCGATCCTCAGCGTCACATGAAAATAAATAAAGGTATTGTGTCCATCTACAACTAAAAAACTTAAAAAAAAATAACTATTCATAGTCAATCTCAGGGTTTGTGGCACATAGTTTGTTTAATCCAGATTGGATACATCAGGTACAGCAGTGGCACACGACTCAATACTGTAAATGATATACATGTTGTAACATATGCACTACAGTTTCAAAAGAAGACGACAGGAAACTCAAGAGTCATTTTCCCATAGAAAGTTTTCACGTTTATCTTCCTGCAGTTTTGTACAGTATATTTCTTTGCTATGTGATGTTGTTTAAGCAAAGCTCCATTTATTATACGAAAATAGAAAAAAAATCACAATTGATGTTTTTCACAATAACAATGGGAGAATGTGACCTCTAAGGAAAACATACTGGAATGTCAATTATCAAAAATAGACCATCCCTCCCACCTCCCAGGTTTGTAAAATAGTCCATTGGTCCGAGGGCCTCCCACCCCCACCCCCAGGACTTGGGTCAGTGATATCGGCCAGTGTAGTAAAGTAACCTGCTAAGATAATGTCATTCCCACATTTGATGAGAAAAAATGCAGAACATCCTAAATAGAAAACAAGACTTATAAGGAATCCCTTTAAAGCTGTTTCATTTTCTGATAGCCACTTTCTTTTAGTTCTAATGATGCTCTTCATGACTCTGTTTGGGAAACATTCCAAGGGTCATGGGTCAAAACAGTGTTTTTTCTTCATCCGATCATTTTAAAGCTTTGCAAATAACAAGAATTCATTAGGAAACCAAAAAGGGAAGAATTAAAAGTTTCTCAGGATTCTGTTATCATGGTAACCATGCCGACTAGTATAGAGGGATACTAATATTGCCTTAAATTAACAGCGTTGGGATCTTGCCTTATGTTACCTGGTAATTAAAGTGAGGGGGGTAAATGCCTGAAATTCATTAATAACCTCAATTCTAGTGTTAGCTCAATTTCAACCACTACTGTGCAAAATTTTAAGACCGAAAAAAAATCTAGGTATATAATGTTTTAATGTATACATTCCCTACTTGACATAATCCTGAACTGCAGGAAAAAACCTGGATAAAGTCCTCAGCATATCCACATGTGGTTTTGGTTAATCATGGATCAGTATTAACCACTTTCTTTTTAAATTCTGTGTTATTGTAGACAATGTGTTCAGCTGTCATTGAGAATATCTATTGGTCTCTTGAAAAGGGTTCTGTACAATTAGTCCTGAGCTTGACACTACTTAGGAAAATAGGGGATTAGGGAAAAATAATAGTTTGCTTCTGGAAGTCCTGATTCCTCAGGGTGGTTCTGAATGAAATATTTTCTCCCCTAATTACCACCCTTGAAAACCAGGTTTTAAAAATATAAGCAAGCCTTATATTTTTAAATATGAAATAGAAAAAAAAATCTCAGGTCAAGATGTTTAGGTCTTGGATTGAATTGTGGTTCTGCCACTAACTTGCCATATGAACTTGGATGAGTCTGCCTGTTTCATCTCTCTGAGTCAAGGTTTTAGACATTGTTGTCAGGAACATAAGGAAAGGTGTGCTTTGAAATGGTATCATCCTAGCCTTCTCTTCATTGAGAAAAGACAACATCTGACTCAAAAAAACCCTTGACTATTATCTGTTTCTGTCAGAGTTGGTGGTCCATAGATGGTTCCACCCAGAAAATGGTAACTTCTAGAGTTCAATTTGTATTAGCACTGTCAGAAAATTTCCAAGGGCTGTGTCCAAGAAGTATTTCTATTTACAAGACTCTCTAATTCTAGCATGGAGTCTTTCATGGGTCGTCTCCAAAGCATTGCTTCTGGGAGGCAATGTGTGTGTTGGGGGGCGGGGGGCAGGAAGCATTAGTCAAAGGACTATACTTCTGGTCCCAATTCTGTCATTAACTGACTGCATGGCCTCGAGCAAATCCATTTCTCTGGGTCTCACCTTTCTATACTATAAAATGAATTAGATATTCATTCAATTAGACCTAGTCTCTTCTAGGTTTGATATACTCTACTGTATTTTCTGTTTCCACTCAGTTGACATATTTGAATGTAGTGTTTTTTTTTGTTTGTTTTGTTTTTAACCCTCCTGCCCTCAACACTGCCTACGTCCTGGTTACCTCAAAAACCATGAGTGGGAAAAGTATTTTGGGAACCTTTTATTAAGCTAACGTGGTTCACAAACTAAATGAAGCTCAACATCATTGTACCAAAAAGCTGTTGGTCTTCAGAAAACTGATTTCCTTGTTTTTCAGTTGCTAGTCAATAGTTAAGACTTATTAAGCTGATTCAGTACATTTTGATGGTGTGTTTATTTTAAAATACCATTTAGCAGTGTAGTCTGGCTGTATTCTATTGTGTAGGTGAGCCATTTTCCTGGGTTAACATCTTTGGACTAGAGGTAAGGTGGGTCACTCATCACTGACTAATGCTGCAAAGAAAGGTGAAAATGAAGGGAATGGTCTAATGATCATTAGGAAGTGTCATGATGTGGACTTTGGAAATGAAAATGAAGCAACATACAACATTCAATTCCTTAGGGTCAATAAAACATGGGGAATTGGAACATCAATTAAAATTAATTTTGTAAGGACTACTAACATACTCCCTTTGGTGTACTATCAAAAGTGACATGGTTAAATCAGTCATTATTCTTAATACTGTAATGACCTTAAATGAAACACAGGCAATTTGTATATGCAACCTTGTGCCTATTTACCTCTCCATCCTTTACCCCATTCAGTTCTTAGGATGTATAATGTCCTTAGGAATTCCTAGCTTTGTTCCATTATCCATGGATTCAAGAGAAAGTTCTTAGTCCTTTGCCTGCCTTCTAAATGGGAATCTGGCTTGGTTCTCTGCCTTTCATGATGAGATGTATGTATGACGTGGATGGATTTATTTATTTTCAGATATGTTTAGGTTGGTGATGTGTTGTGTGCACACATATGCCTCCATAGTTGTATGGTAATACTTTCCTGCTTTCTTAAACCAAAGCTGCAAAGGCAGGAGCCACCCCATTCCCATGTTAAGGGGAAATTCTTGAGGCCAGACCCAGAGAAAGGACTATCATTGGGTAGTGAGGATAAGCACAAGGAGATGAGGATTGAAAGAAGGCTCTCCTCTGATCTTTTGCCTACCTCCTGGTTACCTCAAAACCCATTGACTTCTCCTGCCTACAGGGTCATTTGAACTGGGGTCAGAAGGAAGCCCACAGAGAGAGTTTTTAGGTTCCTAGCTGGTGAAACTCATCTAGATGACTGTGGTGGGCAGAGAAATTCTTGGCCTACAATTAAACAGTTAAACTCCAAGCTGCAGAATGTATGAGGAGTTCCGGGGAAGCTTGTGCATTTCAGTGCCCAGGCTACAGAGGCTGCAGTAGGGTAGCTGGGGATTGAGGAGGGCAGGAAAGGGCTTGTCACTAACCCTGAGGCCCACCTGCTCTGCTATAAGTGATGAAAATGGTTAGGAGGATTCTAGAAATGCTGTTCCCAGCCCCACCAGGATGCAAACTAGAACAAAAAAGCTGTCCAGGTTTTCAAGAAATAATCTTCATTCCCTCATTTGTATGGAGGCGATCAGCTTCTTCCTCATTGCAGCTATCTTCAGAGATCAGGCCTGAAGATGCTTCAGACCCAAGGCATCTTTCAGACCAGGTAAGAATCTCTAATTTGATTTCATACTTTGAAACATCTTTCATGAGGCACAGGATTAACCTGCAGCCTCTATGTGGGAGTTGCCTCAGGCTGGAGGTAAGTCAGAAGACTCTTGTCCATTATGCTGTCCTTTCTGGAAGAAACTGCTCATGGGGTCTTTTTGCAGAGCTCCTTATGGACTTTATGGTGGATCCTGACATGAAGGATAGACACCAGGGGCCAAAGGGACGGCTGCAGCTGTGAGTCCTGGAGTCTTCTGTCCTCTCTTCACAGGTACACTAGAGATGATGGCTTCCCAGAAGTTGGCTTTTCCTTTTTCAAGATCTCAGTGTGATAAATCTGACCATTTCCTCTCTTCCCCAGAAAGAGCAATTGCAAATACTAGTGGTTCCAATGACAAGGGAAACATCTTTGTTCTTAGGTGGACTGGCCTTATCCCGAAACTCTCCCCATTCTTCCTTCATTCCTTCCTCTACATTCACTCAGATGTAACTCCCAGGCACAAGTCTGTAATACTTGGCAGTGACAGAGAAGGCTTTACTAGCACGTCTCAGGATCACTGGATCCGTGTAGAGACAGATGGTTGGACTCAGAGAAAAACAGCCAGGGGGAAGCAGAAAGGTACAGAGACAAAGGAGACAGGGACAGACAGAGCATAGGGTTATTGTGTGGTCAGTTGGCAGCTCTGTGCAGGTCAGCTGGGCAATGAGGGCCCAGACTCAGTTGACCTCACCCACCTGGGAGAATGGAGAAAGAACTCAGCTATAACTGACTTAGAGCCTGAAAGCTTTTGCTATAAAAGGAAGGAAAAAACAAAAAAACAAACAAACCCTCACAAAATGCATTGTTTTGGTTCAAAGATGTTGGGTCCATGGAGAAAAACATTTCACAAAAATCCGTTGGTGTTTTTGTTTTCCACCTTTTCCCATGAATAAATATTATCCATTAAGAGCCTTGAAAAAGGTGCTTAAATACACAGTGTTATATTTTCTTCCTGTTTTGCATGTGACCTCTTGGCCTCTGCTGCTCTTGGTCTTATAGTTTCCTCACTGGGGACTCCAGAAACAATTGTCATTTGGTCTGAGGCTCCCCTTCCAGGACCTGCCTTGACAGGCAGCCTATCCCCCCACCACCCGTCCCCTACCCTTCCCCTCCCTCCCTTTCTCTGGCCCCAGTGAGATGCAGTATCACAGGGCTATGTCCAGGTCAGCAGTGGGGACCATGGGTGCCCCTTGCTGCCTCTTTTTCCTTCTCAGTGCTAGGGGTGCAATGGGGCAGGCAGAAATAGTGGAGAATGGGGGAGGGAGTGGTCCCACTGGCCACCCACCAACATGCCAGCCCCCTTCACTCCCCCTACCCCATGTGGCTTTCTGTCCAGTGGTTTTACAAGGCAGAGACCTTGACAACATTGCTGGCTATGGAAGGAATGTTCGTGTTGGGGCCCGGGCTGGCAGGGGGTGGCCGACTTTCCCCCTCTGGGGTTAGCGCTGGGGGAGTGGGGATGCTGATGATGGCTGTGGTGATCTGGGATGTTTTGCAGTTTGGTCTCAGTCCGTCATCTGCTTTCAAATTAAGGCTGGAGCGACTAGGATAGAAAAGAGTGAGTTGATGATGGTTCCTGCTTGCCAGCAGCCCAAAGCTTCCTTGACCCCCTACATTTCTTGCTTATTAGGAGCTAGGAGAAAATTTTGGAGACCGTCTACCTCTGCCTTGGGTAATCAGCTTGTAATTTTCCACTCTCAACTATTATTCCTAAACTACTAACAATTACAAAGTCATGTGAATTGGGCTCAGGAATGTAGAGTATACATTCCCCACCCTATCCCCCTGCCCTGCAGTGGTCATTTACCTGTCATTTGTGACATTTGGCATTTGCTTTCCCTGAATTCTCTGCAACTTATTTGAAGGTAGTGGGACGTGGCTTCAATAGAAGCAGAGAAGGGAGGGAAAAGTCAATCTGTGGTTCAAAATCATTCTGGGATAAACCATGCATAACACAATTGTGAAAATTATTTCTTTAATAAAATTTCTTTCTTTGCACTGAGGTGGATCATTTTGGATTGTTTTTGAGTTTTAAAATCCCTAATACCCAACCCCACTTTTGGCCTGCTCTGTATCCTCCCACAGCCTGTGAAGGCCTTTGGGTTAACTTCAAAGGATGAGAAAGATGGTGGGGGTGGAAGGAAGATGCGGGCTCATGCATTAGATAAAGGGGCATCTTGAAGGTCCACAAGTTCTCCAAATGCTGAAATTATTGAATTCTGCGAATGGAGTTGCACAAGGCTTTGGGAATCATGGGAGGGAAGTCACCCACCTGGTAGTGAGGGAGGGCTGCTCACTGCCCTGGATGTGGATCGTACTGAGCTCTTGCATGCTGCGTAGGCGAGTTGCTGGCAGGTTAGAATTGGGAAGGTGTGTGGTCTTCTTGTTACGACGGGAGCAGCAGGTGGTTGTGAGGCCTGGGTGGCTGGACAGTGAGGGACTTCTTGTGGATGGGTAGTTCTGCATTGAGCTCTCCATGCAGTTCTGCTCAAACATCTGCTCATCAATAAACTCATGGTTCTGTGGGAGGCAGAAGGAGAAGAAGTGGGAAAAAAAGGTAGGGAGCAGGAGCATCACCCTATACTCTGAATGCTGCCTGTCTCTGTTTTGGGCCTTGAAGGAAGGGCTTCCAGCTGCCCAGATCACTGATAAGCATTTGGGTGAGGTCCCATGGGCATCAAATGTGAAAAGAAAGCATTCATATTAGCAGCCTGGACCATCAGGTTGAAGGGTGGGGACTGTAGTTGTTATGTCATGATATATCCATCTATAGCTTTAAGCAGAAGGGAAACAGAGGACATGGAGAGACTCAGTGGCATTATCAGAGCTAGAAGCAAAGATTTTTCTTTGTAAGCTTTGTAAGATCTGCCAGAGATGGCAGATAAGGAGTCATTGAGTAGAGTATGCTGGGTCGTCTTTTTTGGATCTTATGAATTATAAGATTGTCACAGAAACTTTTAAAAGCACTGAGTCATTTACAAAATTGGGAGAGCATTTGTCTTAAAAGGGCCTGGGTCAAACTGTTAGGGATTTGATTTCTTTCCCCCTTTTCTCCTGATTATGGGACGTAGATCCTAAACATACTTTAGAGGCACAGGAATCCCAAGGTCAAGTGTAAACATGGGGAGGCAATGCTAACAGTCTCCTTCCTAATTTGGGTCAAGAGGGTGGCAGGTGGCTGAACCCAAGATAACTAGAAAATGGCTGTTTGGCCAAGGTAACTAAAAATCCATGGTGTTAATGGTCTGACTGAGGCTACCAGGGTGAGGAGAAAGTCTGAGGAGAATTAGCATGAGAACTGAGTTCAGAGACAGACCAGCCCTGGCAGCCAATACCCAGAGTCCCTAAGATGCTAGGGAGGTGGCTGGGACAGAGGCTGTGCGTGGATACTTACAGGATGCCAACATTGGTGCTATGTTCTACCACCCCCTCTAAGCCCCTTGGGAAGTCAAAAAAGGTAATCAGAAAGGGAGTTTGATAGTTCAGCACAAAAAAACTGGAAGCCTGAACAGGTACATGTGTGACAGCAGAGGTAGGAAAAGCCCCAGAAGAATCAACAGCACATGCAGGGAACCAGACCAGGGGTAAAAAGAAGAGAATCTACAGACTCAGAAGAATCAGAGAGAAAAACATCAATTGAATTTTTAAAAAGTTATACCTTGATGGTGGAGGTTCGTACAGATAACAGGGGATCATCCACAAGATAGGACAACCCCTACAGGACAACATGCCAACAGAAGATAAAAACACCATTGATTGTACATTCCAGCATTCACAAGCCAGTTTTGACATTCAAACTCTTAATCCCAGCATTCCACCCTTTGAGTTCAACATTCATCCCTAGTTCCAGCATTCTGTCTCCCTTGTCCAAACATTCTACCCCTTGGCTGCAACAGGACATCCCCCCTCCCACTTCCCCAACATTCCTTCCTTCATTCCTCCCAACATTCTGTCTTTTCCATCCCAACATTCCAGCCCTGAAATCCAACATTCCTCCCCTAAAATCCAGCATTCCAGAGCTTTAATCCCTGAATCCCACCCCCACAGTCCAACATTCTTTCCCTCAAACTCAGCATTCAACCCATTCAATGCCAGCATTCCATCCCTCAATTCCCAAACTCCCATTTTTTTCAATACCATCATTCCAGCCCTTTAAACCTCAATATTTTCACCCATGTTCTTTCAATTTACACATTCCACCTAGCTCATGCAAACTTGGAAAGGGCAGTTGGGTCCGGGCCTATCCCTTTGGCAAGTTTAGTCTTTGAGAAAAACTCTAGATATGCATATACAGCTCTAAGTGATAAATCCTTGAAATAAGGGTCTCAGAGCACCTTCCATTTTGGAAGTTCTCACTGGGTTCTGCTGCCATTCATAGTATCCATGTTATGCACAGATTGAGTCATCTAGCATCTATTCCTGCCACATCTGGGAGGCCAGGATACAGAATAGTTGGAATTAGGAAGTTTCTTCCTTAGTGTATTGATCCCTGACTATAGGCTTTTGGGGGAGGATGTTTCTAGAAAGGAACAGGGAAGGATTTCCCTTTGGCCTGTCTACTCTGACTTCTCCTTCCCCACTATTCTCAGCACTTTTTGCCAAGGGTTCAGGGTTAGCCCTACTGCCCTTTCTTTGAGGCTGTTAGTGAGGCACAAGCATCATTCACATTCCAGCTGTGGTACCCTACACCATAACCACTTTAACAGAGTTCAGAGAATCTGAACTCCCTAGGAATTGCAGGGTGACCAACAGGGGTTTGAACTGATAAATGCTGGCTAGAGAAACATACACATTGCTTCCTTCATTCACTGCCTTCCATTTCAAGAGAAATGTAGGGCACAAAGGAACCCACAGATTGCATCAATCTAGCCCCAGGGGTGGGACAAAAATCAACATTCTACTTTCCTGTGCATATTCGGTCTGGATTTTGAAAGGTGACAGTACATCAGAGCTGAGAAATGGATGGGCCGAGTCCTTAGCCCTCAGCCATCAAGAAGAGGACTGACAGAACTGGTGGAAGGCGTGGGAAGGCTAGTGGCCTGGCTTTTCTCTGATGCTGCGGGACTGAGCAGATCTCCCACCCTTATGACCTTGCCCCATTTCTTAGGTCTTTTTCCTGGGAGTTGCCAGACCCCATCACTATCTTTTGACTCTGAAGGGGACAGACTGACTCCTAGTGCAGGATAAGGATGTGAGCAGAGCCCTAGGGAAGGCCAGGGGTCAGGGAGGAAAAAGGAGATGTGGTGGACTGGCACTCACAGTGGTCTTTTCCAGACAGTGCAGCAGGTGGTGGTGCTGGCTCTCGATGAGCGATGTGGTCTTGCCCATGTGCTCCTCTTCTGGGGTGCCCTAGAGAGAGAAGAGGAGGAACTGAGAGTGAAGCTGGTGACGTCTCCTCTTTCCAGCAACTTAATTTCTCCACAGGTAGAAGGGCACCAGAAAAATCCAGATGAGCCAAATTTTAGAGTCAGCATAGGACATGCTCACCTTTGGGGTGGGGGTGGGGCTTTTGTCGGCAGCTGGTTTAGGGGTACTGGTGCTATCCCATAGGAAAGGTGTGTGGGTAGGGAAAATTTGGAAATGTCCTCCTCAGGGCTCAAATGGAATGGAGGGGGGCGCTTTTGGACAGGAGTGCTGGTGTCTGTTGAGAAAACAAGCTCATCTTTCTCTTTAAGGTTCCCAGCCAGGTCCTTTAGGCACTTACCGCCAGTTCCAGAGCCTCATTGAGGAGCCCATTGCGCTTGCTGTGCAGGTAAGCATTGGAACTTCCTGTTTTGGCCACACGGATCCTGGCAAGGCGGGCCTTCTGTGACGGGCAGAAATAATGAAATAGTGAGGGAGATCCAAATACAAAAAAGACAGTGGGGCTGGCAAAGCCAGCAACAGTGGGCTTCCCAGAGGCAGGTGACATCTAACAAGAAGGAGGAGTGGCGTCTCTGCTTAGAGACTGTGGGAATGGCTCTGAGACACTGTACCCACTTTGAGCAGTTTGGCCATGGTGAGAATTCCAAGGAGCTTCCACTTATGGTTTTTAGCCTGTGTGTACCTGGCAGAGAAATAGCATCTATCCAAATTCTTTTTTCTTCCAAAAGTTTCATGACCTTTACTCAGTATCACACAATGTTGTTCAATTGAGTATTATCTCCTAACTAGATTGCAAGGGCCTTAAAGGACAGTATGTGACAGTTGTCTTTATTCTACTAGGATCCACTACAGTTCCCTGCATCAGAAGGTCTCCAAATATTAGTTATAAGAAAAGCCACCAATGCACATGTGCCCCTCAAGAATATGTTTTATATATTTACCTTGCTACTGTTTCTCTCTCCCATTAGAATGTAGACTCTTTGAGGGCAGGAGTTTTCCTTTGGTTTAATGATGTATCCCCAGTGCTGAGTAACCAGAGAGTCAAACTTCTTAAAGTTAATAAATGTATTTACAATTGCATATCTAACTTTGGGAGTGAGTCATGTTTGGATATGTCAATATATGTGCACTGTGTTGTGTATGTTGGTGGGAATACATGTGGTGCTCATGAGAGGTGACCTGGTATGTGGAGGTGGGGGGATGGAACACATTTCCATATACCACTTTGGCTTTAGCTAGGACTGTTGAAATCTCCCCAGCTCCAACATGGGAAGCTTCAGCAAAGAAGGCCCCCTATAGGGTGTTTGCATGGAAACTCTGTCTGAGCTTCTCTCCTGCTTGCAGAGACAATGGGAGAGGCTGGCCGTGCTTCACCTGCTGGCTGCTCTTCTTCCTAATGACCATAATCAGCGTCACCATGACAGCAGCACAGCCAAAGAGAGGGGACTAAGAGAAAAGAGTCTTTGGTACTGGGAAGAGGGGTTCGTGTTGGTTTAAAAAATGCAGCTTGAGTTTCAGGCTCTGTAGGTCTAGACCCAGCACCAGGATCTTGCTTCAAGAAGCAGAAAAAAAGCCCACAAGGATCACAGACCCATCCTGGAGTGGAGGGCTTCCTCCTCCTGCCTCTGGGCACATCTACAGATAACTTCAGTATGGATTCTGAGCAGATGAATCCTTGAGAAATTGTGGCAATTTCCATTTCTTGTCACATTCTCCCCAAGTATTCCCCCAACCCCAAGCATCCCATCAGCCTGGTTCATCTGCTAAAAGGAAGCCATGGGCTCAGGTGTTCAGGCCGTCAGCAGATGTACTATGTCTCCTGCAAAGTCCCCCATTAGCCAGAATTTTCCTGCAGAGACAATTCATTCCCTTCCCTGGATTCTAAATGTGGGGAAGATCCTGCCACAAATCTGAGGACAACTGCTCCTTTAGATAAAGGAGAGAATGAAAAGGGGAACAATCTGGGAGAGAAAGTCCAGTAAGTCAGTCCTATTACTCTTCCTCCTCTTTAAGCAAAAAAAAAAAAAAAAATCATTCAAGGTCTAGAATAATTCTCCCCAGGAATCCTGCTTCAGCCCTCTCCTTGGCTAGATGTTTGTATCTCCTCAAGCAAGTTCCTCCTTGTTTACTCATGTGGCTGTATTGCCTTGGGTGAGTGGCAGGTATTGAGAGCTGCCTATGGAAATCTAATTGTGTCAAGCTCATTATAGCCTTATATAATCTGATTGCACCACTTAGAGCCAGACCTTTCTCATATCTGGGGTCTGTCTTCATTACTTTCTAGAGATGAAAGATTCTCCTGTTCTCCTCTGTGGCACTTCTTTTAATCTTATCTTACCCTGAGCTCTATTAAAGCAACAGATTGTCATATCCAATGCACTGTATCATTTAATCATTTCTCACAAAGGATAAAGAGGTTTGTGATGTATTAACAAAACCATACCCAACACATGAAAATTGTTGGGGCCCTTTGGCTTGGCTTTGAGCTCCTGAGGGCCAGGACATGTGGCTTATGCATATTTTTATCTTTGGCACCCAGCACAGGGCTTTATGCTTTGCTCAAGCAGTTTGTGTTGGCCAAGGAGGTAAGGAGGATAATCACATATGGTTGGATAGACATTTATGCTTATTAAGCCATTGGTACAAGCTTGGTCCTTGATCCTTGGACTGGTCAGTTTTACTTTCTTCTCTGACCATAAGTATGATATGAAAGTTAGGAGAGCTTGGAGGTTATCTATACCATATCAATGAATGAATGAATGAGTGAATGAGTGAATGAAGTGTATGAGGGAAATGATTTATTCAGGGCAATGTAGTGGACTAGCAAGCTTGGGCCTTCCTTCAAGCCAAGTGCTGCTTCCATGGTACCTCCTCCTCCACCTCCCCTGAATTTCTTTCTTCTTCTTTTTCTCCTTCTCCTTCTCCTCCTCCTCCTTCTTCTTCTTTTTTTTTTTTTGTGGTACTGAGAGTGAACCCAGGGGCACCCCATCCTACTGAGCCAAACCCTCAGACCTTTTTATTTTTCATTTTGACACAAGGTCTTGCCAAGTTGCTGAGTTTGGTCTCAATTTTGCAATCCTCCAGCCTCAGTCCCCTGAATCACTGGGATTACAATAAGATGCCACTGCACTTGGTTTCCTTCCCTGAATCTCAACTGCTATCACACAAGTTTCTAAAGTTGAAGAGCAAAGCCCAGGAAACTGCATTTTTGACAGATGTGGAGATTCCAGGGTTGGAGAGAGCTGGAAGGAGGATGCTGCTTCCCCGGTACAGTCTGAAACACTGTTATGATCAAGACCATAATCCTAGGAAATCTTGTGACGCCTTTTAAGACTGAGTGCTTTCTAGCTGTCTAGCCATTGGGTGCCCTTTGGCCATGAGTGTTTATATCTCTTGCTCCAGAAGAAGCAGAAGAAAGAAAGAATTGGAAGGGCCAAAAAAGAAAACAGGCAGTTGCACCCTAAGGCATTATCTAAGAGATACTAAAACTTGAGCTTACATAAAAACCTGTGCATTTGACAGTAGCTTCATTTGTAACAATTGAAAACTAATCATCCCAGAAGTTCTGCAACAAACAGTTATACTGATGCATCCATATTATGGAATACTACTCAGCAGTAAAAATGAATGGCTATCAATACACACAATTTGGGTTGAAACTCCAGGAACTATGCAGAATTTAAAAAGTTAATTTCCAAAAGTTACCTACCGTATGAATTCATTTATGTGATATTTGGAAGTGACATTTTATACGTGGAGAACAGATATGTGGTTGTTGGGTTAAGACGGGGTGGATCTAGTTATGAAAGGGCGATACAGGGTCCTCATGGTATTGGAAGTGTTCAGTATCACTGTCATCAGACTGTGGTGGTCCGCACAAACTTAGGTAATGAAATTGTAAAACACTTGCAGGTAAACAGATGGAGTTAGAGAAGATAACGCTAAGTGAAGTTAGCCAATCCCCCAAACCCAAATGTGGAATGCTTTCTCTGATAATAGGAGGCTGATTCATAGTGGGATAGGGAGGGGGAGCATGGGAGCAATAGATGAACTCTAGATAGGGTAGAGGGGTGGAAGGGGAAGAGAGGGGCATGGGGTTAGAAATGATGGTGAAATATGATGGACATCATTATCCAAAGTACATGTATGAAGATACAAATTGGTGTAAATATACTTTGTATACAACCAGAGATATGAAAAGTTGTGCTCTATATGTGTAACATGAATTGTAATGCATTCCACTGTCACATATAAATAAAAAAATAGTTTAAAAAATTGTAAAACACATACACAGGTACAAGTAAAACAGGCAATTTGAATAGATTGGTGAATTGTATGAGTGTCCATACCCCATATAATATTTTACTATACAGTTTTTTAATACGTTTATTTTGTTTATTTAGTTTTTTATTTTGTGTGTTGCTGGGGATTGAACCCAGTGCTTCATGCGTGCTAGGCAAGTGCTCTACCACTGAGCCACAACCCCAGCCCTTACTATACAGTTTTATAAAATGTTGCCCAAACTGGGGAAAACTATACAAGGGATCTCTCTTTATTCTTTCTTATTCTTACTGGGGATTAAAGCCAGGGGTGCTTAGCCACATCCCCAGCCCTTTTTTGTATTTTTATTTAGAGACAGGGTCTTGCTGAGTTGCGTAGGGCCTCACTAAGTGCTGAGGCTGGCGTTGAACTCTCGATCCTCCTGGTACAGAACCCCAAGCCATTGGGATTATAGGCATTTGCCACTGCATCTGACTCTCTGTATTATTTCTGAAAACTACTTGCGAATTTATAGTTACCTATTGAAATATCCCATCATAAACAAAGGATATGGGCATGCACCAGAGCTGGACAAGGGTCCAAATGTCCCTCTGCCCATGCACTGCAAGATCTCCCCACTTGACCTCTACTTCTCTTGACCCAGCATGCAGACTGAAGCGAACCAGTGTCCACAGATAGAGATGGCAATGTGAACTTCCTGCACTCAAGTCGTCTGGGCTGGAGCTTACCTCTGTGGCCTTGATGGCCCTCAGCCATGATGTCTAGCTGGGAACTAACATTAATCTCCCTGACCTCCTTCCTCCCAGGCCCAGCTCTCCACTCCCATGAAGTACCTGGGCCTGCCTGTCTTGGCTCACCAAGACAGACTCGGCCTGGAAGCAGGCAGTATTGTTTTTTTCCTCTCACAGGAAGTCCAAGGTGAAAGAGACAGAGCAGAGCAACCTTGAGGAGAAACAGTATCCAGGTGAAAACACTGTAAATATTTATTCTGATTTCAAAGGGAGATGAAGAAGGAGAGGAGGGTGGGAGGGAAGGACAACCCTCTTGAGCAGCAAGAGGGAGGAATAAGCCAGAATGACTCCTTCTGGATTCTAATCACACACAATGAGCTTTATTCAGTCCCAAAGGGACACATTCACGGCTATGTTCTTTGCAGATGAGATGCTCTAAGAAGTAGGTAAGAGTGTGGGTAGGGAGGGGGGCAGGGGCTGTAGGAGCGACCTAGAGCCCAGCTGCGATGGACTGTTCCATGTGAGCAGAGAATTCTTGGGAATCCCACCTGCTATGCCCAAGAAACCTATGTCAGCTTGGGGTGGGGGGTGGGAGGGTGTATATGTGACAGGATTCCTGGATCTTCAGCCTTAGGCTTCATATCCAGAAACTGGATATGAGTTTCCAATTTCCCCCTGCCCCTTTATTTAGAACTGTGTAATGAATTTAGACATTGTTCAAATTTGCCAGCTGACTCCAACAGGGAAGGAGATAAGACTATTTCATTTCTGAGATGGCTGGGAGCCGGTGGGGGAAGGGCAATCCTGACCTTGGGTGAGACAGGTGCTAGAAAGGTCGGAGAGGACAACAGAAGAGAAAATCATGAGGCTGATGACATTAAAGAACAGGTCAAGATAAGTAAAAATAAGTTTAGCACAGGAAGAGGGGGACAGGACCACAAGGGCACAAGATCTGTTGGAGGTAAGAAACAAGGGTTACCATATAATTAGAAATTGTATATCTTTTATTATATATTATTCTATGTAAAATATAATAAGTGTTATACATTTTGGAGCTAGTGTTCACAAATTTGTGGCTCTGTCACAGATAGTATATACAGATTTGTTCTGAAATTCTGGAGTTCTTTGATCCAGACTGAAGCCGTACCACTGCCTAAGGCTTATCCTTACAAGTGGGAGGAAATAATAGGCCTGCTCATAGTAGATGCTCAGTAGATGTTTGTATTGTAAAGGAATGAAAGAAAGCCTAAAATAAGGAGACAAAAGCCCAGGCCTCTATAAGCCAATCTTTTAGTGAGGTTCCCTCCTGGCCTTTGTACCCAGAGGCTCTGACCCTGCCACTTGGAGGCAGAGATGCTGCCGATGGGTACCCTGTTTTGGCCCAGATCAGGAGGGAAATGGAAAACTGCCCTCAGCCCTTTCCTTTTGGGAACACTGGTACAAATTCCTGTCTTACGTTCACTAGCCAGATGCCTTAGAAACTCAGGGGAGTAAGAGCTGGCTGAGAGGGCGAGTTGTTCTAGAATGGAGGTTGAGGGCGAGTTGTGCAGGAACATCCTCAGAGCCCAAGCCTTTCTACGTGTGGCTCCCTTGCACTTTGCCCTTCTCCATTGACTTTGGGAGTGCACACTGGGCATAATTTAGACCTTTTCTGAGGACTGGTGGTGAGCCCATCAGTTAAGTTCTGTGCCTTCACCCTATGACACCCTGAAGGTTACTAAAGCCCGATGTGCCATTTATCCCTGAACCCACTGGCCTCAGATTGTTCTCCTTTCATGGTGTTCATTTTTCTTCTTGGCACAGTTATTTTTGTCACTAGATTTTGTATAGGCTATTATATTAAAACAGAACTGTGTTTACCAGCAAGCTCTTGGCTGGGAGAGGGTGGAGCCAGGGACCAAGGAAGTGCCACAGAATATCCAAAAGGGGGATGATCAGCTTATGGATATTGGAGGGTCTGTTGCATTTTGCAGCTAACTGGGGCTGGAATTAAGGACATGGTGGGCAGTTAGGGACACAAGGCTACCTTACCTTCCCCAGTCAGAGGCAGCTATATAGTGATCCTCCAAAGGACCCCAGGCCTGACAACCTACCTGTGCACCCTCCCCTTCATGCCACCCCCGCCGCCATTCCTGGGTCCACAACTTACCTTTTGTGCCCTGCGTTTATCGGCTCTCTGATTCTGGTGGTAAATCCTGCTGAAGTTGGAAACAATCACAGGGACTGGCAGAGCAATGACCAGAACACCACTCAGGGAGCAGATGGAGCCGAAGATCTTTCCTGCAATTGTCTTGGGCACCATGTCTCCATATCTGAGAGAGAGAGAGAGAGAGAGAGAGAGAGAGAGAGAGAGAGAGAAAGAAGCAGAGTATAAGGAAGAAAGGGACCATTTGGGGACCAAGTCAGGCTTCCCAGCCAATTCACCCATTTTTTGGTTTGTTCAAATATTGTTTAGAGTGCCTACTATGTGCCAGGTCCAGTGATCCAACCTAGGAGTGAACGAAAGAGACCGGGTCTTTACATTCACAGAGCCAACTTCCTACAAGGGACCATACACAGGAAAGTGAGTATGTCAACAAAAACTGGAGCTTATAGTTTTTTCTAGAAAGAGAATAGAGATAGATGCCATGTCAGGTGGCAGTAGTGTGGTCAGAGAAGGCCTCTCTGAGGCTGAAGGTGAAGGGTCTAGCTATGCAAATACCTGGGCACGAGTGTGCCAGGTGGGAGAACAGAAAGTATAGAGGCCCTGAGGCAGTAGGAAGGAGGATGACTCTTTCTAGAAACTGTCCATCGGCCAGTGGGACTGGAAACAGGGAGGGAGGGGGAGAGTGATGTCAGAGGAGGTTGAGGGACAGGCCAGGCAGAGCATGCAGTAGTGCAGTGGGTCACGGTGAGGAGTATGGACTTTATCCCAAGTACAGTGGGAAGACATGGGTGAATTTTAAGCCAAAGAGCAATAAGGTCTCATTTATGATAATAAAAATAAAATAATAAACCTGCTTTCTATTCCTGTGGAGGTTTATAGTTGACAAAGCACTCTTACAGATTGACTTCTCATAAGCCCCTGAGCCCTGTGAACTCTGCCCTTAACCCCACCTCACAGATGCAGGCGCTGAGGCTCAGGGACATTGCATTAATTGCCCTTCTTCCCTCAGACGGGCTTAAAATCCACTTCTTTTTTTTATTTTATTTTATTTATTTTTTTTTTAATTTTTTTATTGTGGGTTGTTCAAAACATTACAAATTTCTTGACATATCATATTCCACACTTTGATTCAAGTGGGTTATGAACTCCCACCTTCACCCCATACACAGATTGCAGAATCACATCAGTTACACATCCATTGATTTACATATTGCCATACTAGTGTCTGTTGTGCTCCGCTGCCTTTCCCATTATTTTCTATTGACCACCCTGGTCTCAGAGCGGGACCAGTATCTGGAACTCAGCCCCTTAAGCTGTGAAGCCACATTGGGACAGTGCAGGTTCCTCTCAGAGCTTGGAGAAACTCTCTTAAAGTACTTCACACCCTGGCAGCTGCCCGCTGGGACTGGCGTGGTCTGGCTCCCACTCAGCCCCAGGCAAGCTGGCCAGAGTCTCTCTCCTCCAATCAATAAGATGCTCTCCACAGTGGTTAAGTGTTTAGCCTCCTCTTTATTGAGATAATTTAAAGGCCTTATTAAGCAAAGAGCTGTGATAACTCCTCTGGCCAAAGCCAGAAACATTATCTCCCCTGCCTCTGAGCAGAAACAGGCTTAGCATGACCACGAATGGTTGTTGCTGAAGTAGGCTCAAAGTCACTTGTCCTGAGGGGACCCTGAGAAGATGTGGAAGGGGATGGGCAAGCTGTTTCAGAATTCTAAGGTCCTCACCCAAACGGCTAAGGGCTTTGTGGAGGGTGCAGCAGAGGTTGATAGCTGTAGGGTAAAGAATGGATGATCTCATTGAAGCCCCTCTATCCCCTGTGAAGCAGGTTCCTGTTTTGAGAACTGCCTTCTTCCTCCTCAGAGTCGAGGCCTTCGTACTTGCTCAAGGGTCCTCAGATACACACTAACATCAGGGCTTGCTACACTCCTCAGGGCTCTTTGCAGGCCAGATTTGCCTTCTTGGCCACAACATGCAGGGCAGGCTTTAACTGAAGAGGTTGAGAAGGTGGATTCTGCAGTGAGATAACCTGGGTCCGAGAACCGCATCCCACCATTAGTCACTGTGTGACTTTAAGGGACTGTTACTTCGGTCCTCTTTTTCCTTATCTATAAAATAAAGATGAGAATAGTAACCTGTATCACAGTCCCACTGTGACATATCCAGCTTCCATCTAGGCATTCTGGAATCCATAATCTCCATTGGTGGGAAACTCTAAAAACACAGTTAATTGTCCCAAGTTCAAAGAATCACAGTGCTGGAGAAAAGCAAGCCACCCCTGGGATTAAGCTGGGATTTTCAGATGACCCAGCTGAGAGGCAGTCATGGCCTTGGAGGAAAATGAAGTGTGGCAAGAGCATACAAGACCAAAGCTGTTTCAGAGTGACCAAGGCTAGTGGAAATGCCAAGGTCAGCAGAAAGATTGCTTTATCCATTCGAAGAAAGAATGAGGAGGGGCTATGTCCACTGCTGAGGCAAGAGGCACAGCAAAACAACCTCACTACCAGGTGTTTCTGCCTTCTCCTCTCTGAAGAATGAGCCTCATCTTGGAAAGGCTGGGACAAATGTCCATAGGAAGGATCTGGAGCTAGCTGGAAGTTGGGGAGTGGACTTGCATCACAGGCCCACGTAGACCCTGGGACATGGGAGGACTGTGCAGATGGGGATGCAGAACCACTGCTCATGATCTCTGAGAAATCATGGTACAGCAGAGAAATACCAAGAGAATAGAGATGGAAAACTCTTGCATTTATATTTTTAAAGAAGGGGAAAGGAGAACTGAGAAACCACAGGCCAACAGGCTTGGCATCCATCAATTCTGCCACAGCATTGCTGGCAGAATGTGAGAGCAGATTATTAAGTGGACAGCTTGGGAACACTTGGAAAATAATTCGTATTGGTTTGCTATGCACACGTCTTGCCAAATTAACCCGATTTCTTGTTGTGAGAGCAAGGTTAACTGGCTGATGGATCAGGAGACTGTTACAGACCTATTGCATCATAATTTGAGCACGATGTGTTCTCGTCCCAGTTCTTTACACCCTTGACAAGCTTAGGAAGGTGGTGTGGATAGCAATGTAGTTATTAGGGGGTTGAGTAACCATCTCTAGACTTCTGGAACTTCTTTAAGATTGTCAAGGGGGATTCTATGCCAGCAAAGAAAGCTCAGAGTTTCCAAGCTCACAATTTTTGCAAGGATTGACTTTAGTGAAACAGTAAGTGAAACAAAGAGTGGATCTAAAGTTAGGTCTCCAGTGGTGTGTTCCAGTATTTTTCAACAACTTGTATAAAGCCAGAGGGAGGCAGCATGGCCTAATAATTGAGAGAGGAGACTGGACTCAGATGTGAGTTTGAACCCTATCCCTGTATTACTTACTAACTAGCTTAATGGTACTGGGCCATTTAATTTGACCCTGTGCCACCCATAAGATGGGTATCTCCAGAGTTGTAATAGTAATTCAGAAAAATACCACTTCACTCAGTATTTGGGTGACTGTAAATTCTCTATAAATAGCCAGTGTGGTGGGCTCCTATTTTTTTTTTTTTTTGGTCTATGAAAAATCCTAACTCATCTAGGACCTGTGCCCCACCCACTATTATAACATAAACTCTGCACAGAGGAGCCACCATAGTCTTGCAAACCTTCCCCTCTGCTCCTTCTGCCCTACTCAAAGTAAGTTCAAAATAGAGCATCTGACCTAAGCTGGGTCAATGGTTTCCTTTTCTGGGTTTATTTTTCAACAGCTTTATTGAGATACAATTGACATACCATAAAATTTGACTTTTAAATTAATCATTGCAATAGTTTTTTTTGTGTTTAATTATATAGTTATATTTCCATCATCACAGTCTAGTCTTAGAATATTTTCATAAGCCCCCCCCCCCAAAAAAAAACCACCTTGTGTTCATTAGCTGTCAGTGATCATTCTGCACCCTTATTCCCTGGTGACCACTGATTCTCTCTCTCTAAATTCCCTGTTTTGGATGTTTTATCTAAATGAATCATAGAATATGTAGCCTTTGTGTCTGATTTCTTTCACTCAGCATAATGTTTATGCACATATCAGTAATTCATCCTTTTTGATGCTCAATAAATAATCAACTGTATGGATATATACCATACCATATTTTGTTGATCCATTCATCAGTTGACAGATAGTTTGGTTGTTTCTACTTTTTATCTATTACAAATAATATGGCTGTAAACCTTGGCCTAGAAAGCTTTTGTGTGGCCATGTTTTCAGTTCTTTAGGAGTCAGATGGTAACAGTATTTAACAATTTGAGGCACTGCCAGACTGTTTTTCAAATGCACCATTTTTATGTTCCCACAAGTGATGAATGAGGGGTCCAATTTCTCCTTACCTAAGACAACCCTTATTACTGTCTGGCTTTTTGATTATAGCTATCCTGATGAGTATGAAGTGGTATCTCAGTGGTTTTATTTATTTATATTTTTTATGCTAGGGATTGAATCCAGGAACACTTTGCCACTGAGTTACATCCCCGTGCTTTTTGTGTATTATTTCGAGACAGGGTCTCGCTAGGTTCCCAAGGTTGGCCTCATGCTCCAGAGTCACAGGGGTTACAGGTGTGGGTACTGCTGGGCCCGGCATCTCAGTCTGGTTTTGATTTTCATTTTTCTGACGGCTAATGATATTGAGCCCCTTTTCCTCTTTCCTGGATTATACCTTTGGGACCAGATCAATCTCCTTCAAAGGAAGAAACTGCAACAAATATAGCTCTGGAGTTGTTGGCAGCTATGCTTTCTGCCACTGGAAAAAACCAGGGCAAAGTTAGAGAGGGAGAAGGCTGCCATGTGGAAAGAGATGCAAGGTGGGAACAGAAGTTGTGGAGTTTGAGTTCCTGTGACAGTTCTTACGGAAGGCCAGCTTGACCTCTGACCTTTCTGTGGTTCATAGTTCAGTCCTTTGACGCTGCTTACTGACAAATTATTATTGTTGCTTAAACATCTTTCTTTTTTTTAAACCTTCTTCCATTTGGATCTGAAGATAATTATGATGATGATGCTACTACTGATTGTTTTAAGATCATTTTTTCCAATTTCTAAATGACAGAGCTACTATGAATTGGAGTCTTTAGGAGTCAAAAGGATTTTAACAGGTTGTAATCATGGGAGAAACCAACCAGCTTCATTTTAACAAAGACAAATGACACCACCAGCATTTTGATTCAAATAATCAATGACTTGTATAGCTGATGGGAGGGACCTGGTTTCACAGGAGTCTATGTTAACAATCACAGGGGAATTTAACTTCAGCAGTGTTGGCCACCAGTAATAGCTGCTAAAACTTTAATTTAGCAGAAAAGGGGAGTAGGTAGGCCAGCCTCTCTCCTTTGTGCAGGCTGCTGGGTTGAGTTCCAGGCGCTATCGGACATTGGACATCAGTGAACTGGCCTGAGTCCCAGAGAAGGACACTGGGATTTGAATTATCTGGAAATCATCTCAAGGGAAACAAAAGGTCAGGAATGCCTGTCCTGAAGAAAAGGGGCTGGGGACAGAAGCATGGAAGCCAGCAGTGTACAGAAGCCTTTCTTAAGAACTTGATCTGCATCAGCAGGACTCAAAACAAGCTGCCCTGTCAGAGAGGGAGAACCCTCTACTGCATTCCAGCTGGGCTAGTTTGTTTTACATTGCCCTGCTCTTTCATTTCCAGTTTCTCCTGGGATGGGTGGGGTGGGGGTGAGGTGTCAGGTGTCAGGAAGATATGGTCCTGGAAGAGGGCTCTGGGAGTCAGTTAGACATTACCCCCTTCTCTACATACCCCCTAACCCCCAGCAATACAGTATTGTGGTCCAAAGCCCTCAGAGCACCAGACTGCTTGAGGCGAATCCTGGCTCTGCTGTTCATTAGCTGGTCCACCCTGGGCATGTTACTTACCTTCTCTGTCCTTGGTTGCCTGGCAACGATAAAATAATGGAATGTACTTTACAAGTTGTTGTGATAGATTAAATGAGTTACTATTTGTAAAAGTGCTCAGCCTGGCACATAGGAAGAGTGTTATGAGTGTTTATTAAACAAGTCCTGGATCCAGACCACCATTGTTTCCAGACCGTACTTCTGCAAAGGGCTCTTAACCAGACTTCTCACTTCTACTTCTGTTCCCCTTGAATTCATAAGCATGTTCTTCAAATGCAAATCCAAGCACAGTCATTCCCCTGCTCAAAGCATTTCAATAAATGTTTGTGGAAAGTACAAGTTAATGAGTGAAACCTACCTTGCAATGTTGGTGTAAAGACTATGTGCCTGTTAGACTGCAAACGCTCATTAAGCTGTAGCTAATTATAATCGTAATGACCATGACAGGCAGGGACATTTCTCCCACATTCTCTCCTAGATCCCACCTGAGCAGGAGCACTGTGGTGGGGAGCTGATGGTGGCTAAGTCCTGATGGATTCTTGGCTTATTTTCTCTGTGGAATTTCTTAGAGATTAGAAAAACAAAAATAGAAAAGCCATGACCTAGGGGAACAACGACTAAAAAAAAAAAAAAAAAAATTAACTAAATCCAGAGAGTTATTCACTTGTCTTCCTCCATCCATGACAAGGAGGACTCTCTTCTAGGCCCTACCCCTGCTTTGAGGGCGGGGATGGTAAAGGGGAGGGAAAACCCTTCCGGAAGGCTACAACCCAGGTACAGGTGAGCTAGGTGCTCACACCAGACTCAGGAAGCCACCCAGACCCCACCTGGGGTCAATGAGGAGCAGCTGAGCAGGTGGTGAGGGACCTAGGACTGCATGCTGCTCTGCCTCTCTCTCCTCGAGCATCCTCGGTAATCCACAGTGATGTCTGGGATGAGGCAAGAGCAGAGAAGCTTACCCTCCTAATATGGAAGACTAATTAATTTGTATTAGGGCTTAGGGATAATTAAACTTTTTATCTGAACTTAAGCTGCACAAACCACCTGTCTTGTACAATTAATTGCTGCCTTCATTTCCTCCTCCAGGTGCCAGGAGATAAGTGCAAGCCAGGCTCCCCTGTCCAATTCTGCCTGCCTCCCAGTCAGGGACAAGGCTGCCCGTCTGCTGGGGAATCTGCGCTTACTGGAGACCACGACGCAGCCCGTTTAGGGGGCTCAATCAAAGACACACTAGTGAGTGTCAGGAAGGAGGATGTCCCAGCCTCATGCCACGCCCACTCCTGCACCCACCTTCAGCCCTGGGATGCCCCTGAACTTGGCTTCCTGGAGACCCTGGTGTGTGTGGGTGGGAATGGGGGAGTGGGAGGGGAAGAAGCTGTTTTGTTGGGCAGAGTCAGGGTGAAGAATGTTCTCGGAAGAGCCTGGGCCTCCATAATGAGTTCCACAGACTTATCTGAGGCTTCCTGTCTGTCCAGGGGCAAAGGACAATTGTAGACCACCCTGGAGGACACCGAAAACACCAGCCTGGATTGATGGCGTTTGCCCCTTGACACCAGTGCATCCTCTTTCAGGGTCCAAGTCCCATCCTAGGTAGCAGCTGCTGTCCTCTGTGTGGGTGTTCTAACCTCACCTCATGTCAGGTACTGAGCATATAACATTTCGTTTGTTCCTTCCAGCAACCCAAAGAAGTAGATACTATTAATATGCTTATTTTACAAATGAGAAAATTGAGGCACAAACTGGTCAAGAAATATAGGCTGGATGTAGCTTAGAGGTAGAGTATTTGCCTAGCATGTGTGAGTCCCTGGGTTTAGTCCCCAGCACCACACACACACACACACACACAGAGCAATCTGACTATATGACTGAGGTTATCATTTAGTGTCAGTTGCAGAACTGAGACCTGGACCTGGACTCTACTACTAGTTACTCTGGTCCAAAGCTGTGGCCCCTGAGAAGTCAACATGTCAAGCAGCAGTCAGATTAGAGGGAAAGGAGAAGAAAACTTCAGAGGTGATCATATTTAGGGCATCTGTTTAGTCATAATTCTTTCCCTACTCTTTTTGGTACTTTGTGGTACTGGGGATTGAACCCAGGGCCTTGCAAATGCAAGGCAAGCACTCTACCAACTGAGCTATATCCCCAGCCCCTTTCCCTACTCTTGATTCCCAAGGAGGGAACTTGGGAAATGAAAGCTCCGTATCAGTCCTCCTTTCTACCAACACCCCCTCCCCATTTCCACCCCTGCAGCTGGGTGTTCTCCTGCTCACCTGCAAAGTGAGTCCTAATTGTGAAACCAGGAGCCAAAAGGCTAGGTTGCCTTTTGGAACCTTGCAGATCCTCTGAAAACCCACCTGGGAATGGACTCAGAGGGGAGAGAAGAGGCTCAGAGCAGGAAGTCTAATAACAATCGCAGCGACAACTCAGCAATAGTTTATTTTTACTTGGCATCAATATGAGCTGTTCAATCTTCACAACAACCTTAGGACATATCAGTCTCATTTTTCAGATGAGAAAACTTGGAGAGGTTAAGTAACATGCTCAAGATCATCAACTAATCTAAGCTGGTCTTCCAAACCAGGCTTGTCTGACTCCAGGCCCTTCTACTTTCACAGTACACCCTGCTTCAGGAAGAGGGAGATGAACCAAAGGGTTTGCTAATCCACTGGATTAAGAATAGTCTCAACACAGCAGAGGGGCCCTCAAGGGGGTGTGATTCCTGAAACCCTGCTGGAGGCTCTCAGGTGCTAAGGGAGATGTCTCTGGGATCTGACTCTAGAGATTCTTGGAGAAGGGGCTGTGTCACTCTTCCTGGTCATTGGTGGGTTGGCTGTACCCTGCAGTGTCACAGCCAGTCTCAGCTTCAGGCTCTTGACAAGAGCTAGACATCACTCTTGGCCTGTGACAATCTTCTCCTTGCCTTGCCACCTCAAGGGCAATTGTGCTGAGTGATAAAGCTGATGCTCAGAGTTGGTGGTTCTCAAACTTCAGTGTGTATCAGAATTTGCCTGGAAGGCTTGGTAAAATGTATATTGCTGGGACCCAGAGTATCACTTGAGAGTTTGCATTCTAAGTTCCTCAATGTCAGTGATGTTGGTGATAGTGGGATCACACTTTGAGAATCACTGCTTGAAACCATGTTCTCCTGTGGTTCACAGATTTGCAGATTCATAGACTGCCAGCTTCAGACCAGTTATTACACAATGAAGAAACCAAGACAAGCCAGGAGCATGCCTGCAATCCCAGTGGCTAGGGAGGCTGTGGCAGGAGGATCACGAGTTCAAAGCAGCCTCAGCAAAAGTGAGGTGCTAAGCAACTTGGTGAGATCCTGTCTCTAAATCTTTAAATAAAATACAAAATAGGACTGGGAATGTGACTCAGTGGTCGAGTGCCCCTGAGTTCAGTCCCTAGTACCCCCACAAAAGAAAGCAAGACAAGGTCATACATAGAGGGAGAGCCTGCCTGATAGTTCAGAGGGATGTCCTGACCATTGTGTGTGCACATCACACACACACACACACACACACACACACACGCCTGCACTAGTCCACACATTTCTACCCTCTTGACTGATTCATTAAACATCTGAGGGGCATTTACCTGTGTCCATACTTTATTAGGCTCTGGGATACAAAGCTAGTTAGACAGGCATGTCCCTGTCCTCGAAGAGCTTATGACATCATAGGGAAGACAGACAAGTTAATCATGATGCTAGCCCAATGTCACAATGCGAGGGGAAGGATGTATGCAGGGTCCTTTGTAAGTGCAAAGGAGGGGCCTCTAAATCCAACTGGAGGGGGATCAGAGGCTCTGTCGGGGGTGGAGGCACAGGCGGATCCTGAGCCGTGAGGGAGTTATGAGAAAGTGCTGGCTGGATTAAAAGTAGCTGGGAGATGAGGCTGGAGCTGTGGTCCCATGACGGGCCTTCTAGGTTAATCCAGCTGACTCCGGAAAGCAATGGGGAAACAATGAAGGATGTGAAGCAGAGGATGGGTATGATCCAATAGTCATATTTGAAAGATCACCCTGAAAACACTGAGAGCGGATGGGATGGGGATGAAGTCAACCAGTTAGTAGGCTATTGCACCTGTCCAGGCAGGAAATGATGAGGCTTGAACCGTGGCAATGGGGCTGGAAAGGAGGCACCAGGTGAGAACTACTTAGGAAGCAGAATTTGCTGGACTGAGTAACTGACTCGTTAGGGGGGTGATGGGGGGAGGGGAGGATCCTGGAGGGACACTCGGGCTTGGGAAGTGGGGTAGCTGCTGTGTACATCTCCAGCCAAGCTCCGGCCCTTCCCTTTCGCTGCCCACTCCTGCCAACTGTGCTCCTCGGTGCTCGCAGATGCACTGGGCTCCCCCATGACTCCAAGCCTCTTCCTCCCTGCTGGCGTGCCCTGCTGTCTCTCATTCTTTGCCAGGAAACTCATCTTTTCAGATGTTGTTCCAATGTCACCTCCCGAGGCTCCCCCTGACTCCTCTAAGCAGAGTACCACTCATTCCTATCTTCCACTCCCATTGGAGCACATACCTCTTTATGCCCTGATCAAGCCTCCCCAAACGTCTGTTTTCCCCTCTGGGATAAGAGCAGACTGAGGACAGGACTATCTGTGCCTGAATCCCTGGTGCCTAACATGTTGTGTGATGCATAGCAGGGATTCAATAGTTCGTGAGTGTGTGTGTGATAAAGCAACTTCCCCAGAGTGCGTTCCATCGACTGGATTGGCCCCCAAGGTCAATTCTTTCTTGAAGCAAACCACAAGCTCCAGGAAGGCAGAAACTGTGTCCTCAATACTTACAACCATGTCTGGTACATGATAGGCACTTGTGATATTTGCTGAATGAGTGAATGAACTATGAATAGATTCTCAATGGCATTTGCTCACTTCAGACCAGATCATCAGAGGACCCATCTGCTACCAAACATCTACAGTCTGAATATGCTTTTGATGCATCATGGGGTTTACTTGACATAGGAGAAATTTTACCCCCAATAGAAAGGAACCAATCGTGTGGCAAAATCACAGCTGGGAGGAGGGGGCCTAAAGCAGAGGGAAGAACACTGTTGCTCTGAGGCCTAGGCCAACAAGAACCAGGTGATCTGATTGGTCAATGGGAAACTGATCCTTGGGCTAACAGCAGAAGGGGAAAACTTCAAGTTAAGTTGGGTCTTGGACAAAATCATGGCATTTGCAGGGAAATGGATGGCACTAGAGCAGATTATGCTAAGTGAAGCTAGCCAATCCCTAAAAAATAAATGCCAAATGTCATCTTTGATATAAGGAGAGCAACTAAGAACAGAGCAGGGAGGAAGAGCATGAGAAGAAGATTAACATTAAACAGGGACAAGAGGTGGGAGGGAAAGGAAGAGAGAAGGGAAATTGCATGGAAATGGAAGGAGACCCTCATCGTTATACAAAATTACATATAAGAGGAGGTGAAGGGAAAGGGGGGAAAAACAAGGGAGAGAAATGAAGTACAGTAGATGGGGTAGAGAGAGAAGATGGGAGGGGAGGGGAGGGGGGATAGTAGAGGATAGGAAAGACAGAAGAATACAACAGACACTAGTATGGCAGTATGTAAAAACGTGGATGTGTAACCGATGTGATTCTGCAATCTGTATACGGGGGAAAAAGTTCATAACCCACTTGAATCAAATGTACGAAATATGATATGTCAAGAGCTATGTAATGTTTTGAACAACTAAAAAAAAAAAAGTTGGGTCTTGGAAATGGGCTGAAGTGGTTCCAGATGGTAGTACTATCAGTCTGATAGGCAAACCATTTCAGTTCTGCCCAGTGGTAAACATCCTAACTTAGGCTTTCAGAATTCCCACAGATTAAGGGGAAAAAAAAAAACAAACTAAACCAAATCAAAACCAAAACCAAAACCAACAAGCAAAAAGAAAAAACAAGGAAGTAAACAACCATGAGTGAGAGTCAACAGAAAAAAAAAAAAAAAGATGTAGACCCTGTCCCTAAAAGCTTCAGATATCATAAGTAAAGAATATCTATGGGCTGGGGATGTGGCTCATGTGGTAGCGCACTCGCCTGGCATGCGTGTGGCCCGGGTTCGATCCTCAGCACCACATACAAACAAAGATGTTGTGTCCACCGAAAACTAAAAAATAAATAATAAAATTCTCTCTCTCTCTCTCTTAAAAAAAAAGTTAAAAAGAAACCCTTTTAAAAAAAAAAAGAATATCTATGAATGCAATGCCTTCAGAAAATAAAAGATGAAATAACAAAGATGAACAAGAATATCCATCAAGAACCACCAGGCAAATGTGAAAAAGCATCAAATGAGTTTCCATGTTAAAATTAATTAGGACTGAGCATAATGCCTCCCACCAACTGGTAATCTCCCAACCGAGTCCATAAAGACCTCACGTTGTCACTTACTCCAAGACATCCTTGTACCTGAGTCTATTCCTATCATGACCAGTAGGAGAGCATTAAAGACCAGGAAGCTGCCTGTACCAGCCTTGTCATCCAAACAGGTGACCAGAGTAGTGACATCACAAAGCTGAATGAAGCTGGCTTCCTATAGAGACATCATCTCTTTGGCTCACACGGCCCCCAAGAAAGACTTGGACCAAAGTAGAGAGGGTGAGAAGACAGCAAACCAATGTGAAAACCAGAGAGGGATGGAATAGCAAGTGCTAGCCACCAGCAGATGAAAACCAGGAAGAAGATGTGACCATGTAATTAGGGTCACTACCTGTTTTCAATTGATGGGATGATATCCAAACAAAAAGTGGGATTTGGTTAATGATGGTGATGGTGACATTTAAATATTCAGTCAGTTGTTCCTTGCTCTCTGGAAGTGGTTGCTCAAAGTGTGACCTTCAAGGACATTTGTAATTTGGAGGGAACAAGTAGAAGGTAGAAGACTGAGGCCCCAGACCTGTGAAGCCAACTAGCCCCTGACTGGGGATGAGGCCCATCAGATGTGGAGAGAGCAGATGCTTTCACCTGGGGTCATGTCTCCAGGTGGGCTAAGACACATCAGCATGTCCAAGTCCTAGCCCCAATCTTTTTTTTTTTTATGTTTGTTTTTTAGTTGTTGTTGGACACAATACCTTTATTTGATTTATTTTTATGGGGCGCTGAGGATTGAACCCAGGGCCTCGCATGTGCTAGGCGAATGCTTTACCGCTGAGCCACAACCTCAGCCCCCAGCCCCAGTCTTGATTTATATGCTCTTTGGGGAGCTGAGCCATGGTCAGTCCGTCCTCCCCAATCTCAGGCCCCAGGAAACGAATCCTCATCATCTCCCCAGACTCCCAAGGGTCTGGGGAAAGAGCCACAAGGAACAGAACACGTGTCTGCTGGAACAACAGTGCTCCCTCGGAGACCTCTCCCCGCAGGCCTGCACCATCTGCTTCTCCTGTGCCATATGTGCATCGCAGCAGCCCCACTCCCTGGGGCAGCTTCCCAGCCTTCTGCCACCCTGGGCCAGCAAGCATTTGTTGGACAGGGATGTGCTACCTCAACTCTACAAAGCAAGAGCCATGACAGGCCTTTGGTTAGGGCCACAGTGGGTACAGGTTGCAGAAGGGAGGGCTCCTATAACTTGTGCCCACTGTGGGAATGGGAGACGGTGGGAGGGGCTCCAGAACATCTTTGCGGCCAAGGTCAGGCACCACTGGCACTCCAGGGGTGAAGCACTGAGGTTGAAGTGCACGGAATCGATGGAGCGAGGGTGCAGAAGCAATGCCCTCAGAAAATAAAAGATGAAATAACGAAGTATTCTGACAGACTTTGATTGTGGACTGAACATTCATTGTTGGTGTGGACCTTCCCTGAGGCCCAGCCTTGCCTCCACTAGCCCCCCTCCGATTCTGTCTGCTGTGGATCCCACTGAGGTGGCAGTCGGGGTGGAGACAGGAAGGAGGCAGAAATGGGCAAGATGCAAGAGGACGGGGTGAGAGGGGTCTTAGCTCCAGGCCAGGACAGATTGAGGTGCTAAGTAATTTGGACCCTATCCATGGCCACCAGGTGTCCCCATTCTTCATACACACAGCTCTCCACTGCTCATGGCCTGGAAAATCCAGGCTGCTCTAACCGCCCTTTCTGCATCTTACCTGGTTCTTCTCCCCTCCACCCTGTGCTGTTCTAGGACCACCCTCTGCCATTTTGAGGCTTCTTCTTTCTGCTCTTCCCTATCCCCAAATCATCTGATGACCAGAAGTTCTCCCTCTTCCACAAAACCACCCCTGTCTCAGTTTCAGACTTTTACGGGGTCTTGTAGGTGCCAGGTCCAGCCCCACAAGGTACAGGACCCTTTCCGTGGCAGCCCCAGCCTCTGCCCTCCCCTCCTGGTGGACTCCCTGGCACAGGCTTTGGAGTCATACAGACCTGGACTGAATTCCATGAGCTCCCTGTACCCATCTAAGAGACCTCAGGCTTCCCGGGCCTCTGTTTACTAGTTTAGAAAACAAACAGTAATAGCCTACTTTGTGGGGCTGTTATAAAAGTCAAAGTCTGTCAGAATACTTTATGAACTGGGAGGTAGCGGATGGAGCTTATTTATTCTTCTGCAAAAAACAACTTGGGCCAGGTGCCATGGTGCACGCCTGTGATCCCAGAGGCTTGGGAGGCTGAGGCAGGAAGATCATGAGTTCAAAGCCAGCCTCAGCAAAAGCGAGGTGCTAAGCAACTTAGTGAGACCCTGTCTCTAAATAAATACAAAATAGGGCTGGAGATGTGGCTCAGTGGTTGAGTGCCCCTGAGTTCAATCCCCAGTACCCCCTCTCCCCCCCAAAAAAACCCCAAAACCAAAAAACAACTTTGGTCATGGCTGGGCTGCTCACAGTGTAGGTTTACTTGTGAGTTCTGCTTCTGCCCTTGGGAACTCCAGAGCATGTCTGTCCCACCTGCCAACACCTCAGCTCTTCTCAGTCTCCTCGGGCACAGCCTGACTCCATCTCATTTATCTTGCACTGCTGCTGGTGGTTCTGCAGTTAACTGTCCCTTTTTCATGTGACCCTGAGTTTGGGAGAACGTGATGTCATGCAAAGGACACAGGCTTTGGAGTCACAAGGCTCCAGATTGCAAACCTGCGCCTCTCTCTCTCTAGTTCTGTGACTTTAGGGCAGTGATGCTGACCTCTGAGCCTTAGCTCCTTCATCTGTAAAATCTGGAATCATGACGTTTCCTGATGAGGGGTTAACAGGCTCTCGCAGATTCCATAGCACGGCATTCACATGGAGTTGGGTTCATGTCTTCCTAGCCACCAAGTTAGCTCCATGACAGCAGGCCTGGTACCCAGATAGGCGCATCATCGGTGCATTATGAGTCTAATGTCACCATCCTGAAAAGGGGTCTTTACTTCCGCCATTCTACTTGATGGACACACCACTTTTGAGGTGGCAGACTAAATCCAGTCTGTATTTCTAAGGCAGGTTTCCTCTTAAGTCTGTAGCAGGACTAAATTCCTGGGTCCCCAAGATACTTAACTACTTCCTTATCTCAGGCACTTAAAATCCTGCTCCAGGGCCTGGGGCCAATTTATTGTTTCCATTGAGCCGTGGAAAACCCAGAAGAATCCTTTCATATCTTACAAGCTTCCAGCCCCAGGCTCAGTGCTTCCGGGCTTGGTTTGATTCAGTTTGGTAAATTTGAGTGAGTCTTGATCATTCCCCCAAAGTATTTCTTTTGCTTTGGAAGGTGGAAATGGAGCTGTGTGCTGGACTCCAGCTGGCTTGGAGCCCACCCGAGGCTGTGCTAGGGTGAGGAGACTGCTCCCATGGTCCTCAGCAGGGATGTGGCCTTGGACACCTGGCCTCTCTCTGACTTGCTTTTCTGGTTCTCTGAGCCTTTGCTTCTTTCTTTCCATCTTTTACCCTCTGGTTCTAGATGAGAGGCTCTCTGTGTGACACCCTGGCCCGGCACCCTCCCCTTCTCTCCCCTGCCCTCTAGTATAAGCTGGTGACAGCAGGGGCTTTGTCTCTGTGGGTCTCCTCTGCTTCTCTGGTGCCTCGCCCAGGGCCTGCTGCTGTAGGGTTTTATTACCCATTTTATGAATAAGTGGACATTTATCTGTCTCTCTTTCAGTCTCTGCCTTTCAGACCCCCATGTAGAAGCAGATTCAACCAGCCCTGCCTGAGCTGAGACCTGATAGGATCAGCGAGGACAGTTTCTGAGCACCTGAGATGGACCTTGGGGCTGCTGCAGGTGTGTGTGTGTGTGTAAAATCCTCACCTATGCGGAAGCTGGACATGGACAGATCGCTCTCTGCTCATTCCTTTAAGGGAAACCCTCTGACATTCACCATTACACGCACAGAACAGGACACAGAGCTACAAGAAACCTTAAAAATCATCTGTTTTGTGCCTATTGAAGTAATCATGGGTGAAACGACGCATCTGGAATCCACTTTAAAATACTCTGGGGAAAACACGGCCACCTGTGGAAGCAGGAGATGGGTACGGGGGGTTCATTTACCATCAACTCTTCTTTTGTATATTTGAGAATTTCCATACTGAAAAAATTTTAAAAAACAACAGCAGCAGAGTCAAGAAAGGAAGCATCTGCTCGGTGTCCCTCATTTTCAGAGTCACCTGAGGGTCCTGCACAGTTTGCACATCTGGCCAACAGCCCTGCAAAGTCCCTCTTCGCTTCTCTGACTTTGCATTCTGGTGAGGCTCCTCTTAGCAGCTAGATTCTTGCTTCTTGGGGGCAGAAAATAGGACACTGGGTGGGAGCCACCCAGCCCTTCCCCTTGGAGGACCAAGGTTCACTTTGTAAGGCCCATGCCCTTGGCATTTTCCTCCTCCCCCGTCACTTGACTCTCGCTCTTTCCTGGCTCCTGCCAGGGAGATGGGATAAGGCGACAGCCAGACTCCCAGGTTTCCTTGGTGATCAGTCTCCTCCGGCCCCGGCACCGTGCATTGCTTGTTGGCCAGTATTTAATTTAGTTTAGATTCTAATGCAGACAGGAGGGAGGCAGGTGGGCTTGGGGGTCACTGTGGTGCTGACAGCAGCCCCGTAACCCTGGTGTGGCTGCACACATTACCCTGTAACTCAAGCCTCTTTGCTCTGAACCCTCCTTTTATAGCATCTATAGCCCCTGACCTTCCGTCAACCTTCTGCATCCTGGGCCTAATGTGGCCGCAGTGGGCAGGGTCCGTCTCAGGGCTCCACATGGCTTCTTGGGCAGCCCCACCTGCATCCTCTGCAGGAAATACAACTGCCACTCCAAGTGCAGTTGATGGGAGGGGTTGCTGTGCTCAGCTGCTGGGGGAGAACTTGAATAATCATAATGTATGAATACTTACTGTGGCACAGGCACTGCCCCAAGAATCAGTTCTTTTAATTCTCCCGACAAGCCCAGGAGATGGGTTCTATGGTCATTCCTGTTTTTCAGATTAGGAAACTAAGGCTCAGAGAAGTTAAATAATAATGGTCAAATTGCACAGCTAATTAACAGGAGGTTGGAATTTGAGCCCAAGGGGTCTGCCTTCAGAACTTATGCTCGTTTAGGGAGGGAGGAACACAGAACAAAGGAGCACAGGTCATCCCATCTTCTGAGAACAGCCATGCTTCCCATTTCTCTTTGGTCCCCTCCAGGGCCTCAAGTGCATGGCTGACAGGCAGGATGCACGAGAGACCCTCTCAGTCTGCTGCAGGGTGACGGGTGGATGAAATAAAGGACCCAGGCATTCTTGGCTACAGAGCAGAACTGGTTCGTGTGGAGAAGAGGGCGACTGAGGCCAACAGGCAGGGCTTATTTATTGCTTTCTCTTTGTCAAAGGGCCCCTTTCAAATGACTCAATCGACTATTAATCTTAATGGAACATCAACCCCAACAGAGAAAAGGAAGAGTACAAAAATCTGCAAGAAGAGAATGCATACATCTTAGCCCAGTCCACAGGACAGGGGCATGTGGGGACACTGTGGGAGGCAAATCTTCCAGGGCCTTCCATGTCTCTTGTCTTCACCCCTGCCCCAGACCGAGCTCCCAGTCTGCTTCTCTCTGCTCCCCTGCGGTAGGGTCCTCGCTGGGCCCTCACAGTCAGACTACTAGAACGTACCCTGGGCACTTTAATGTGCCTCCTGCATGGATGGTATGGAAATGAATCTTAGCAAATTACCAAGTTCAAAAAGGAAATTCCTAGAGGGGTGTAAATCATCCCCTCTTAAAGAGCTTGGCTCAGCAGAGGCCTTAAACTTTAGGGAAATCCACATTTTCCTTGAGAATGAAAGCCGGAAGGAGGAGAGGGGAGAGCTGCTCTCTGCCCTCTGCTCTGCTTAGGGGAAGAGTTGGAGGAGACTCTCTCTGTTGTTCAGCAAAAAAGGCCGCAACTGGCTTGTGGGGGGCAGTGATTACAGATGTGCTAACCTTTTCATAAACTTGGAGGTCTGGGACCAATGTGTTTTGGAGTCATTTCTTGGTGGCAGTAAGAAGATGGGAGGGCAGGAAGGAGAGAGAGGAATATGAGTAGCTCCCAGACCGAATCCTAAGGCCTCAGGATGACCTTCCTCTGAGGTCCTTCTACCATGGGGTCATTTAATGTCTCCTGGTAGCACCTTCAGCTGGGTGGAGCTACCTTCTGGGAAATGGCACGCAGCCTCTGGGGTGCTCATCTGCTCTCTGTGCACTCCAGATCAAGGAGGGACACCTGTCTCCCCAAGGGGGTCAGATCTCTTTCAACAGGAACCCTCCACACGGACAGAGATCACCCACTCTCCCTGGCAGGCGATTGTCCCTTGAGGAGACTCCTTTCCACCTGGCAGTTCTGCTCTCATGGATGCGTCTGTTCATGGCTGCCATGGCCCAGCTCTCTCCTCTGTCTCTGAACTTTTGCACATGCCCTTCCAGAGCACTTTAAGTAACTTTTCTGTTCCTCTTTTCCATTCCCAAGCATTGTATAGTGAGAAAACTATGGGCTTTGGCTTTAGAACGTTCTCGATTGTTAGAGATCATAGGGGAAAATTTCTGACCCTCATTCTCTCATCGGTAAAATGGGAAAATCCATAACTACGCACCTCACACAGTCATTGTGAGGAAAAATGGGAGCAGGGACATTGACTGGCTTTGGAAAACTAATTGATTTGAATAAAATTTTCTGCTGAGGACAAAAACAAAAAAACAAAAACAAAGCTGGATAAAATAAACATTTTCTTAAAATCATCAAGGAGATAACAGAGTAATGAGAAGTGAGAACTAGCAGAGGTAAGCCCTGTGCTCCATACCGCTCTGCCTTTAAAGAAAATCAGTTCAGCCGGGCGCAGTGGCACATGCCTAAAACCAGGGGCTTGGCAGGTGGAGCTGGCGTTGAGGCAGGATAATTACTTGTTTGAGGTCGGCCTTGGCAACTCAGTGAAACCCTAGCTTAAAAAAAAAAAAAAAGGCAGGGGATGTAGTTCAGTGGCAGAATGCTCCCTGGGTTCAATCCTCACTACCTCCCCCAACAAATTAGTTCAGAAATAACAGTGACAAAAATAAGCCTTGGCTTTTGCAGATTCCCCATTCCCAGTCAAGGTAGAAAACCTGAATAAGTAGTTTATTCCATTCAAAGTTGGGATGCTAAAGGGCCATCACCTCTCATGGGTTTTGCCGCCTTGAATTTGGATTCAGAAATATCCTTGGATTAAGGTGGGCCTAGACTGGTAGTCCTCCCTGGGTGTCTGGAAGAAGAAAATTAAAATGCTTTCTGGAGGAGAAATACTTATTTTAAGCTACAGATCATTCCTTCAAGTCATTTCCAAGGACATGGGCTGACAGGGCCAAAGATAACGAAGTGCACAAGGGAAGACAACACTATGAGCGAGAGCAGAATAGACAATAAAAAGACGCAGAGGATTGAAATATTGGAATCATCAGAGGATTCTGTTTACAATTCAAAGAAATAAAAGGTGGGCTTGAAAATTTTGTCAGGGAATGAAACTAAAGTGACCTACCAATTTTGAAAACTCCAGTAGAAATTCTAGAACTAGAAAAGCACAACAACTAAAAGTAATGCTGGCTGGCTGGGTTTGGATGCTAATTAAACACAGTTAAAGAGAAAATTGGTGCACCTATCCAGAAAGCAGCAAATAGAAACACGTGTGCGCTTTGTACAATGCCTGGCAACACAAGTAGAAACTCAACGAATGTTCTATTCTTTCTCTACCTTCAGGTCTAAAGAAAAAGATTTCTTCTTTCAGCAAACCTTTCCTGATTCTTTCGACCTGACATCTATCACTCCAGTACTCTGATACTCTGAATTTTCTCAGTATCTCTGTGCTGGGTTAATTCATATTGATAAGAACTTATTTATTTCTCAAGATCAATGAATACAAGAGATAAGTTACTCCCCAAACTGTCTCTTGGTCATACGTTTTCTGGTTCACAAACCTTTTCTTTTCCTCGGCCATGATGACGTATCATGTAAAGTCTTGAGGTACTGATTCAAGGAAAAAGGGTCAGTTGAATTCCAAAATACGTTCTGCTTCCTGACCCTGTTCCCCAATCAACGCTGGGTCAAAGGTAACTGCTAACCAAAAACAGGTGCTCCAAGTTTCAGGGTAAATCAGGACGTGTGACAAGCTCTCTTAGGTCATGGTTTTATCTTCCATTGGAGCTTGTCATCTCAGTGCATTCTGGAAATTCTGATGAACAAAGCTGTGATTAAGAGTGGCCAGAGGTCGCCATTTATGCGACCAATAAAATCATCAATCAAAGAGGAGACTGCAGGCTTCATGAGAAGTACTTCTGTTCTACAGCCCCTGGCTGCCTGGGGACTTTGAGAATATCAGTGGCCTTGCCCGGGAACACTTCTTTCTGAACACTGGCTTTAAGGATCTGCCCTTCATTTACAAGCACTGGAGCAAGAGGGACAAGGAGGCCCTGAACAACCCCATTCCCTATCCCCAGTCGGGCTTATCGGAGACTCTTGATTGGAACCAGGACCAATGGCCTGTCTCAGTGGACGTGAAGAAAGGGAGAATGGTCAGCATTGGCTCTTGAAGAGAACAAGAGAGCTCTGGAAATGTTGGGTTTGAGAAAGGTTAATGAAGGGCTGTGCAGAAGATGAGAATAGGGCCTGGGCTGTTCTAGAAGGGGACAGACTGAAGGCCAGAAGGTTGCTTTGTGCAGGTGGCAAGGAAAAAAGGTGGTAGTTGTGTTTTGATTAGTAATAGCCCAAGGGGGCTACAGAATCCAACATCCTGCAACAGCTTCTGTTCCAACAGCAGAAAATTGTGCTTCTAGATTTGGAAAAATTGTGCCACCTCCCCTCCCACCCCATGTGCTAATAAAGGGTTTGAACAGTATTAATTGATAACCTTGTAGGTCAGGCACTGGGCTGAGTGTTGGGGACTCAAAAATGATCCTGCCAGGGTCCTCAGCATGCCTTCTGGATGCACACTGGCTCAGGTGCACTCTCCATGGCTGCAGGCTGTGCCCAGCCTGCTCTGGGGCTCTCTTCATTCACTGATTGGTATCTGGAGCAGCCAAACGTTTCTTCACAACTCCCTCCTGGGCTCCCAAGGCAGTAGCGGAAATTTCAAGCAAGAAGCTGCTTCCTTCACCCAATGTGGACAGGATATTACTGAGATCAAAGATGGATGACCTGTTCTGGCCCTTGTCCACCCTTTGTGCCCATGATCATCACAAAGCAGGAGATGACCAAGAAGGTCAGCCTGGGAGGGACCTCCTGAATCTATTTATGGATCCACTTTGAATGAGACTGGGTTTGAGTGGTTGTGTCTCACGACTCCTCTGGCTTTTATTTCCCTTCTTATTGGGAGTCAGATTAGGTTCCTGGACCCAGTAACTACTTAACCTCTTTCAGTTCTTGATCCTATGGAATGGGCCTTCACCTAGTGAGAAGAGGGCAGTGACCCTCATGCTGGAAAGACTACCTTGAGAGGAGAGGTCCCTGGTTGACCTGGGACCCATAAGGGCCACTGAAGAAGCTGTGCTCTGCTGCTCCATCCATCTGCACCAGGGCCCACTCTGAGCACAGGCCAACACGTCCTGACCTCTCTGTGCTCCATCCTGGCTGGAGGGACAGCAGGTGGCTGAGAACTGCTATTCCTTGTTTTCTCAGTGAGACTCTATAGCCAATTAGCCGAGACCAGGCAGGTGGAAAATGCCTCTCTTCAGCCCTGGAGCTAACAGCAAATCCAATGCTTCTTGTAGACAGGTCTGTGAAGGGCGAGGATAAGGGATAAGCCCCCAGGAACCCAGGGAGCTGGTTTGTGGCTGTCAGCCCAAAGCTTCATAACAGAAAAGACAAAGGAACCCTTAGTAGCTTAAAATAAGTGAAATAAGAGTAAAACTTGGCCATATCTTTTCCAGAGTCTGTCTTTTCTTTTTCTTTTTTACTTTCCCTGGAGTCCAACAAATTGGGGTCTTTGCAGTGAGGGACTGTGGCAGCTGTAAGAGGAAGCAAGCCAACAACAGAGGGCTGAAATAATTGGTCTCAGGATGTACACTCCCTCAAGCGTCTGCCTGTCACCCCCTCCAGCTGTGGGGCCTCAGGCAGACTGACACACACCGGCTGCTGTGGCATCTTTGTGTCACCGCAGTCAATATTCCATTTCATCCAATTTTATCTGTAGAAGACTGCCGAGTGAGGGGTCAGGGGCCTGAGCAGTGTGGCTGGGGGAGGTCCTAACCCGTGAGTCTCATAGGCCACCTCCCTCTCCGTACCTGACTATCCCCTCATCTGGTCAGACAGGTTGGGTGACCCCCCTCTCCCCAATTACCTGGTCACAGGAAGAAAAGAGGAATCTCGAGTTCCCTGAGGGGTGTTTCGTGTGTGCCAGGTCCTGGGCTAGGTGTTCTACACACTTCCCTCACTTGGCAGTTGTATGGTGGAGGTCAAATGGAGTAAGAGAGGTCAATGGATTTAGGATTTTTTTTGGGGGGGGGGGGTACCAAGGATTTAATCCAGGGGTTCTGAACCACTGAGCCACATCACCATTCTGTTTTTATTTTTTATTTTCATTTTGAGGCAGGGTCTTGCTAAGTGGCGGAGGCTGGCTTCAAACGTGTGATCCCTCCTGCCTCAGACTCCTGAGCAGCTGGGATTTCAGGCTTGTGTCACCTCACCAGGGGAGAGGTCAATAGATTCAGACAAAACTATAAAACGCTATACAAATATGAAGGTTGATATATTTTCCTGCTCACTACCCCAAATCAAGAAACCCTGACAGTGCCTACCTCAGAGGATATACTGAATGAATGAACCCTAGGTTATCTGAGGTGTTCATCCCTCCCTCACCTGGGGACTGGCTAAGGGATAGGAGATGAAAGGTGGGCGGGTGAGTCAAGGCATGAGTAGGTCTTTCTGGGTCCCGGGGTGGACGTCATTCCTTGAATTCTGGGGTCAGCTGCACTCTCGGGATCACCCACTCTCAGGGATTCTGACTACATATGCTTCTGTGCTCCCCCACGGGCACCCATGGTCAGATTCGGCTGCCTAAAACTGAGACTTGGTTTATTTTTAAAAATCTTGGGCTGGGGTTGTGGCTCAGCGGTAGAGCGCTCTCCTCGCACGGGTGAGACCCTGGGTTCGATCCTCAGCACCACATAAAAATAAATAAATAAAATAAAGGTATTGTGTCCAACTGCAACTAAAAAATAAAATAAAAAAAAAATCTACTGGTCTTATTAGGGTATGACTAACGTTCTATTTTAAGCTTCCCCTGGAGAAGTGTCACTCACTGGGAATAGGTGAGTAACAATAGCATTTTTCTTTGAGAGTTGAGACCCAGAGATTTTAGGCTCAGATGTTTCTTTTTCTTATTCTTCCCCTGCCTGCTTCCTTGGCCTGGCACAGAAGTGGTTTCAAGACTCAGAAGCCGTGAAGAATGAGACTAAGAAACAGGTGAGAACATTCCTGGCTCTATTATTTGCAGCGGCAAGGGGAGCAAGTCTCTCTTGAGTTTCAGTTTTCTCAGGTGGAAGGTGGTGATGCTGGGGACCCTGGGACGCGCTCTGTGTGCAGTAACTGATGCTATCGGAGGGGAGACGAAGGTCACGACCACTTCCCTGGCTGTACTGGGAGTGCCCTGTGGCCGGTTTTCATACCCCAAGGGTGTGGAATGGCCTCTGTGTGCCACACCCAGCCCCCCGCATTAGGGACGAGGTACCAATGGCAAGGGTGTCGCTGGGCACCCTGCACTACCAAACATGGAGCCACGGAAGGGTGAACATGCAGAGGGTCACCGTGCGAAGGGGCCTTCAGATCACAATGTGGTTTTTCTCTGGGAGCAGGGGCAGAATACCTTGCAAAATGTCGGCAGCCATAAAAATAAGGTCTGTGCCCACCGAGTGGATGCTTACTATAGTTGAGAAACTGCGCCAAGCACTTTCTTAACTTGGACATTTTACATTTTCATCTAAATGAGGGCCCACTGAAGTAGGTTCTTATATCACCCCATTTCAAAGATGGTAAAACCAGGATTCATTGCATAATAACTCCACTGGTGTCACCCAGTTTGTAAGTAGTACAACCAAACATCATGCCTAGTCTGCTTTATCCTAGTGAAGTACCTGCCCCCCACGCCCTGGCCATTGGGTACAGGGAGGCTGCAGGAGCCCATGTCAGCTACTGCAGCACACACATCCCATCCCATGGATTTCTCTGGCTCGGTTCTAGGGGCATCCAGAAACATGTTCTCCAGGCCTCCTCTGCCCCTCACCCCCACCAAGATGGGGCCTGCCATCTAGAACCTGTACAGTAGAGTCAGGCAGCTAGGCTGGGTTCCAAGGTGAGGGGTGGGCAGCAGTGGGTGCCCCTGTGTGAGTAATAAGACCTCAGGTTTTTTAGAAGCCAAACATCATGCTTCTCCCTCAGCTGAAGAAGAGCAGGAGGGGAGCCCACCTGGAGGCCAGCAGGGTGGGTGTGTGGGGAAGGGGTCACAACAGGCTCACAGGGGCCCCAGATCACCCTAGAAACCTTAGCAAGGATCAGAAACCAGCAGTTCTGGGGCCAGCCCTATCAGACTCCAGTCCCTCAAATTAATGCACAATCCAATTTAATTTCCCTTTAGGAAATTATGTATTTTAAAAAAATACATGAAGAGTCAGAAAGGAGCCATAGCAACGAGGAGGCTGAGCATCAGAGTCCAAACCCCAAACCTCTACCCCACCCCTCAGCTGGACCTGTCTGGTCTGCTGGGTCGGAGCCTCCAGACCTGCGCATATTGTAGCACAGATGGAAGTGGCGACACAGTCCAGAGCATTGGCGTCACCAGGGACAGCAGTCTATAGCCAGAGGTGAGCTGCTTGTGGCTCTAGTTGTCTCAGAGTCGCCCAGCCGCAGAGAGGTGGAGGGGCCCGGGTCTCTTCATGGCGGTCCAGGTGGAGTAGCTCTGCCCTGGACATCAGAGGCTGACTCTCTAGCTGGGTCAAAGGTGCCAAATGGGGTCAGCTGACACTGACTGTAACCTGTGAGGAGCCAGGCAGGCCTCACCCATGGCTTGCATTCAGTGACTTGCCCAGGGTACAAATAAAAATACTTAGTGAGTGCCTGTTCTTGGCCAAGCACTGTGCTAAGTACTTTACACTCATTATCTCCTCTGCGGAGAGGCCCTACCACACCACCATGCCTGCCATCTCTCTGAGCTTTCACACAACGTGCTGAATGCACTTGCAGTCACTCATCAGATGAAGAGCAGTTATGATGTCCTGTGCCCTAGGGTAGGTAAATAATGGCAATGGTCCTGACCACAGGAAGCCCACACTCTAAGACAGACACATAGTCATCTGACCCCCGTCGATGTTTATATGATGTGGGACATTGTGCTGGACACCTGTACAGAAGGATGAAGCACTGAGACCTACTGTTTGCCCTAGGAAAGTGCAAAAGGGGAGCCGGACACTTAAAATGATAAATTACAATGCAGCACGGGATGCTTCAAAACAGAGGTAGCAACAACCTGCATGGAACCTAGAGAAGGTGTTCCATCCTCCACAAACACCCCTGTGGACACATGCCGTGTCTTGAGGATGGCTTGTGTCTTGCAAGACCCAGCTGGGTTCTACATGTAGCAGGTGCTCATTGCTTACATGCTGCACCAAGGGTTGGCTGGGTGATGAGTAACTGAGGACCCTCTGCCATCTTCTTATTTTCTTATCTCTCAGGTGAATCTGATTTTAACGAATGCTCAAAGCAGAGACCTCATTACTAGAGAAACCGCAGTTTGGGGATCAAGTTTGCTTTAAGAGCCTGGAAGATATTGCCAGAGAACGGATGCCAACACCAAGTTTCTTCTGACATCCTGTTGGTGTGGGGGACACAGGCTCTGCTGCCGAGATGGTGCCTGATTTTCCCTTGATGGGTGTCTATCTCCACAGCGCTCAGCTTTGCTGTTTAAGGCACATACTCATTTTCTTAGGCACATACTCATTTTCTTCCCCGACTGAGTCCTGGCAATGCGTCTGCTCAGCCATATGAGAGAGACCCAGTGCCCTGGTATGTTTATGGAGTAGCAGGACATTTGCCAGGTTGGGAAGGGTCACCACAGACTGGGCATGCTCTTAGCTACCTGGGAAAAGCATGTTGAGTGGGGTGGAGTTGACCCTGCCCTCAACTCCTGGACAAAAAGCCTGGACAGATGTTTGGTTGGTTTAGCCTCCTGCTGCCTCAGAGAAAAGCAACCAGTTCTCTCTCTAGAAGGGGTAGCTGAGGTCCAGGGAGGGCATGTATCTTGTCTGAATCCCCAGAGTCTTGGTGGCAGAGCCCAGGCTAGAACTAGCCCTGACTATGGGGTGGGGGGTGGTCAGGTGTCAGACTGCATCCTGGGAAACTGAGTCCTACCTTCTGCGTGCCATCTCCAGGGGTCTGTGGACCAGGACCAATCCCTTTGCTTCTCTGTAAATTTCATTCCAAATAGCCCCTGGCGCTCCCCCCTTCTCTCCCTCTCTTCCTTCCGGTTCTGCTTTGTGCTCATTTCCCTTCAGGGGACAGTTTCTCTTTAAGCAAACTTTAGTTGGGCTCCTTGTAATCTTCCTCTTATAAGGTCCTTGCTTAGCATCTGGACAGCCATCTTAAGTGACAGCTGCCATTTTAAGGAAAAAGTTTTGCTTTCTGGCCCGTGGGCGTTTCTGAGAAAGGCTCACCACTCCCTCATACCAACCCGATCCTTCACTGCACATTAGGACCCTCCGGGCTCTGGTTCCTGAGCCTCCCCCATAAAAGTCCCAGAACTCAGGCCTGTGTTGCCTCTCTCTCCTACAGAGAGATGGCCTTCATTTGTCAGCTCTGACAAATAAACTCTCTGGCTTTCATTTCTCGCTTACCCGTCTCGTTCCTTACTTTCCCTTCACCCCCAGCTAGGCCTTCTCTTTTGAACTTCCATGTCTGTCTTTGCATGGCTCAATTTTAATAAGAACGCAATCTGATCACCCTCAATATCCAATCAGTTCCTCATCCCCTAACCACCCCCCGGGGATGCCAGTTCACCAGTCACAGCTGCACTCAGGCTGCACCAGGCCTTGGGAACTTTTCATGAATCACCTTCCTTAAACCCCACAATGTCATTGAGGCAGATGTTATCCATACACCCATTTTATAGATGAGGAAGCTGAGGTACAAAGAGTTTAAATAACTTGCCCCAGTCACATAGCTTGGAAGGGTGGGCTGAAGAGGCAAAGCCACACAGGCATCCCCAGAGGCTGCCCACAACCACACTGCCTCCCTGGGAAGGGTGTGGAGTCCCTCTCTCCATAAGGAGGGCCTGTGGCAGCTCTCCCAACACCCTCCTGCCAGCTGGGCCTCTTCCCTCCCTCTCAGGCATTCACGTCTCACTCATGAAACGTCTAGAAATGCCAGGTTGGGAAGGGTCACCACAGACTCGCATGCTCTCAGCTACCTGGGAAGAGCATGTTGAGCGGGGTGGAGTCGACTCAGCCCCTTTCTTCCAGTGGGGCCCCACACGCGTTTGCATAGACATTTATTCATTCACTCCACAAACTCTGCAGAACCTGGAGAATGAGTGGAGTTTCTGTGACTCAGGACAGAGAAGCTGCTGTCTCTCAGGAGTGGTCACGGCCTGGGTGTCTAGCAGGGTCCGTGCAAGCCTGCCTTCGCACCCAGACTGGAGGATGACAGGGGAACTCTTCCCGGGGGCTTCTACTGTGCCTTCATGGTTCACATAACATTCTCCACAATTCTCCATCTGCAGCACCATCGCCAACCATCTTACAGGCGAGGAAACAAAGACCTGATCAGAGAGGGAAGTAACTTGCCCCAACTCACAACAAGGGACGTGGTGACACGGAGCCCAAGTGTAAATATTTGAGCTTACATTCTTCCCTCCTCACCTCCCTCTTTCCCACAAGAAAGTGAAAATAACTACATGGGCTCGCGAGTACAGACACGCAAACCCAAGCACCTGATCACAGAGATGCACCCACGGCCATGTACACACAGAGGGGGTCCTCTGCACACAGGGTCACACGCAAATCACTTTTAAAAATAGCCTTTGCATGTTTTGATCACTATTCATTAAACACATGGAAAGATATCTAGCCTCCCTGCATGCTAAAAAAAGGTGAATTAAACAGTACTTTCATTTTACTCCATCAAATTAGCCAAAATTAGAAGAGAGAGAAATGTGTCACCGTGAGAATGCAGCAAAATGACCATCCTCACAAACGACTTTTTGAGAAAGTGACTTGGCAATATTCATTAAGATGTTTAAAAGTGTCCAAGACCAAGAGTTTCACCTACACAGCATTCCCAAGTAAATGCATCCAAGTGTTCAACACGGCCTTGTTTACTACAGCACACTCTTGATAGTGACCTGAACAACTTAAACTAGTTGTTAGTTCATTAAATTATACAGAAGAAAAATGAAGATAAACATCAAAACTCACGATGTCATTGTTGGTGGGTTTGGGCCATCAGACTGTGATTAACTTCTTCCCTATCCCACATCCAGTTTTCTTTTCTCTCTGGTTTTTAAAAAAATATATTTTTCAATAAAAAAAATCATGCCTCTATTTTCAATAAAACTAAACTTGGTGAAAAAAGTTGGGAGCAGATCAAAATACTACAAAATGAGTGCACGTAAGCTGGACCACAGAATTCAGCGTTGTGATCGAGCGAGACCTACAACAGAAATGATCTATCACGTCAACCAGGTGCAAAACAGGCACTGTGTATATGCTGTTGGACATAAATAGTGAGGAGTGCTCATTAAGAGCTGTAATTAGTTTGACTTTTATACCACAAAACCAGGTTTTAGTTCTTCTCTTTGTTGTTAATTCTTCAGCATCTGCTTACTATATCAGGCTGATGGTTTAGTCTAATCCCAGGTGTAAGCTGTTCCCATAGGCATGTGTGCTCATGTGCATGGGTGAATGCGCGCACACACATACACACACACACATAACTATTATGAGGCAGCTGTCTTGCCCATCAGGATCCAGGGCTGGGCTTCAAGAACCCCTGGGCTGGGCTGGTGGGTTCTTGAAGCTGTTAATGCAATGGAGGGGGAGAAAACTTGGAGTGAGAGGTGCGGAGAGGGAGGAGGACCAGGGCTGGGGGGACTGAAGGCCCTGGCCCCTCTTTCCCAGCAGGAGACCTTGAGAACAAATTCCCACTGGCTTTAGCCAAATGTACATAGAAGTAGGACCTGACTAATGTCAGATCAGAGGCTAAAAGCAGATGGGAGTCAGACGGAGAGGGCTGGAGAGTCCCCTGTGGCTGAAGATGGAGGGAGACTGTTGGAAACAACCTAACGTTTTGTTGGGGAGGGATTTTCACCTTCATGAGCGTCTTCTCAGTTTTTATCTTATTGATTTACCAATTATGCAATTGCCAGGCTTTTCAGCAGTCCCTTAGAGATGGGCTTACAGGTCCTCAGGGAACAGATGTGAGTGAGGGGCCTGCTGATGTTCTCCAAAAAGCCTGAGTAGAGACAGCTGTCTGTTGTCCTTACATTTTCTTTTCTTTTCTTTCTTTTTTCTGGAACCCAGGGAGTCACATATGCTAGGCAAGTTCTCTACCACTGAGCTACATACCCAGCCCTTTTTAAAATATTTTGAGACACGGTCTCACTAAATTGCTCAGGCTGGCCTTGAATTGGAGATCCTCCTGCCTCAGCCTCCTGAGTGGCTGAGATTACAGGTGTGGCCATTGTGCCTTGCTAGATTTCCCTTCTTACTCAAAGCTCTGAACTGGCCTCCAGGAGCCTCCTCACTTTCTCCTCAGGATCAGAGGGTCAGTCTGGGTTCACACTGGCTCCCACCGACAGGAAAGCCAGTCTCTGGCTTGGTCTCATTCCGGGGAATTCCTGGGGCAGTCCCTGAGGCCCAGGCCCAGAGGTGGCCCAAGCAACACTCTGTGCTCTTGTCTGAGCAGAGAAATAGGCCTTGGGGTACCTCCTCTACAGTTTCTGAAAGAGCAGGAGCGTCCCATTTGGGTTTGGACCCAGCAGGGCCTTCCAGCTATCAGGACAGCTCACACATGCCCAGATGTGGTCACGTGCATGCACACACGGTCTCTCACTTGTGCCCACTTGCATACACACACACACACCCACACCCCTCACTGCAGGGGGATGGTGCCTGCCCCAAGCCACAAGTGTGGACTGCTTCAGCTGTGGCTTTGGGTGCTTGGATTCTGCTTGGCTGTAGCAGGGAAAAGTCACACGGGCCCTGCTCACCTCGGAGGAACCAGGAGGAAAAGAGGTACGGTAGCTGGAATGCAGATTATAGGTGTGAAGAAGAAGAAATAGAAGAGGAAAACAGAAAAGAAAAGAAAAGAAAGAAAAAGGAAAAAATCCCCAGACCCAGCCAGGAAGAAAAGCTCACTAACGTCTCTGCTCCCCTTCTCATTAAGCAGGAGCTCGCTCATAAATATTCACAGAATTCCAAAGCAAGATGGAGGTGAAAGTTAAGTTAATGCAGAACAATTACGACTGCTCAGCAGCCTGACCAGGCTCTCGCCTCCCCAAAGCTCATGGGTCTGGATGCTTCTGGTGTCCCATTGGGGAAGGGAAAGGCAGCAGCAGATTCTCCCCTCGGCACCCCAAGATGCCCTGTGAAAGCAGCTCAATACCCCACTTGCGTCTCCTTAGGCTACGAGATACTAGCTATGGGAGGGTCTTGAAGATCTCCTAGCACCTGTCCCTGGCTCCCATCTTAGAATGAGCTGACCATAACCAGGGAGGTTACATGACGTGTCCAAGGTGATCAGCTCAGCCACGCCAGACTCCAGGGCACTTTCCAAAATGCACCTTCAGTCTTTGGCCAGGACCAGGAAAGCTCTAGTCTCCATGGGGGATCTCCTGGGCTCCAGGCCTTGGGCTTTCCCTGCTCTGGACACTGCAGAGCTCTCTGATTCTGCCCGGCATAGCCCGATTAATTTTCTTAAATGCAGGTTTAATTGTGTCACTCTTTCCAAAAAACATTCATTGGCTCCCCATAGCCCATGAATTAAATGCAAACTCTTCGTGCTCTGCTGTCCAAAATGCTCCTTTATGACCTCAATTACCATTACTCTTTATTCATTTCCCAAAATTCCAGCCAAATGGAACTCGGTGCTCTTCTTCAAGCACGCTCTACACTTCCCTGAAGCCAAAGCTTGGTTTTGTAGCGCTCACTTCCTGGAATTCTCTCCTCTTCAAGTCCCACCTGTCAAAATCCTGTCCACCTTTTCAAGGTCTATTTCAAATGTCATCTCTTCCATTAAGCTAATTCTATTCCCCACCATGTGATTCCGTCTCACTCCAGGGTACTTTGTGCGAACGTCTCCTAGGCTGCATCATCTTCTTGTGCCTCGGCATTCAGGTAACAATGACATGGTCACAACAATATTAGTTCCTTACTGCCTACTAGGTGTCTGTTGTCTTTGCAAGGTAGGTAGCCTCATCCCATTTTACAGTTGTGTACATTGAGGTTCAGAGAGGTTAAAAGCCCAGCTCTACCTGGCTCCAAGGTTGTTTTTTTTTTCTTTACTTCATTGATTTTACTCTTACTTTCGCGAGTTCCCTGGGTTGAACTGTGTCCTCCTAAAAGACATAGAATCCCTAACCCCCTGCAAATGTGATCTTGTTTGAAATAGTCTTTAGGCTATGATCAGGTTAAGATGAGGACAGACTAGGAGGGTGGGCCCTAATCCAATGACTGGTGTCTTTATAAGAAAAGTAAATGGTGGACACAGACACTCAGAGGGAAGAGGAACATGGGAAGTTGGAGGCAGAGACTGAAGGGATGCAGCCATTAGCCAGGAGAGAGGCAGGGAATAGATTCTCCCTCTGAGTCTTCTTTTTTTTGGGAGGGTGGGGGGTACCAGGGATTGAACTCAGGGGCACTCAGCCACTGAGCCACACCCCCAGCCCTCATTTTGTATTTTATTTAGAGACAGGGTCTCACTGAGTAGCTTAGTGCCTGACTTTGGCTGAGGCTGGCTTTGAACTTGCGATCCTCCTGTCTTAGCCTCCCGAGCCCCGCTGGGATTACAGGCTCCCTCTGAGCCTTCTAATAGGAAACAAGTCTGCCTGCACCTTAATCTTGGACTTCCAGCCTCCAGGACTGTTGTTCTAAGCTACCCAGTTTGCAGGGCTTTTTGACTGCAGCTCTAGGAAGTGAATACACTCCCCAGATCGGGATCTGTTTTCCACCCTCTCTTTATCTTTTACAGAGATGGACATGCTGTCTTCACATGCCTGCGGGATATAGCAGAGTTTCGTTCCCTGCCTGCAGAGGTCCCAGGGGCAGGGAACCCATTTACTATTTTCCCAAGGGGTGTTAGAGGACAGGAAAGATCAGTCGGTCACCTTATGACTAGGTGGCAGTAGGGTGGGTCCTGGGGCAGGAGTCCTAGGTCTCCGTAGAAAGGTCAGCCCAACCCAGAGGCCTTGAGAGTGCATGGGGTTGTCTTTGGCACCACCAACTGTGAGCCCTTTACAGTGTCCTGCAGCCATGGGAGTGCTGGGGACGGAAGTGGAGAGGCCGGTCACCTGCCTACTCAGGAGGCCTGGGGCGGTCAGCTCTGGTGCTGGGCCACATGGCCGCTCTGGAATTTGGGTGTTCCCAGGGGGTGGACTGGAGACTGTGGAGCTGGGCACACCTTCCTCCTAAGCACCCAGCGGTGAGCCTCCCTCCCCTGTGACTTGGGGCTCAGCTGGTGTCCTCTCCCACAACAACAGCCAGATGTCTCTCACCCTGGCCCCCTGGTACCTCTGCCAGCAGGCATTGACCCCTGCTGGACATGTCCAAGGAGACTTCCTGGGAGAGGACAGGGAGCAGGGGCTGAGCCTGTGTTGGAGGCTCCTGGTGCCACCACAGTTGGCAGCAGATGTGAGTGGGCTGACCCTGAGTGGGGGTGTGATGGTGCCACAGGAGCTAGGAAGTGGGGCTCAGCTCTAGCACTGGCACCCCACCCCCAAACTCTGAGGCAGTTACAGCAGCACTCTGAGATCTCCCCCAAGGCCCAGTCTCCCTGCTAGTGACATGGAGGCATGGATTATTTTGCTACCCCATCTCTGTGGGTGTGGGAACTCAAGTGGTCTTTTTTTTTTTTTTTTGGGTTAGGTGCTGGGGATTGTAACCCAGGGCCTTGTGCATG